>NC_072731.1:226925943-227107706 GCF_026930045.1 Uloborus diversus
TTTAATCGAACTAACAATTTATTTTTCGTATACATCAATGGGTACATTAAATTCATAATACAATCTATTCCCGTTCATCTTCAAAGTTGGATTTTTAAGAATGCCTAAAACATCATCAAAATTGATATACGATATGTCATTTTCTTTCACTATCAAGTTTTTCCCACTGTCGTCAGTTGACTTTAGGAACATAACTTGAATTTCCCCATCTTCCTCTACATCACTTTGGGCAATTCCTATGTATTTATAACATGACTTTAATTTTCGCCCTCCAATTATTCGAATTAACAAATACGTCCCAGTTGTGATCCTCTTCACAGACGGTTCCTCTATATGTTTCGGTTCAACAGTAGAAGAATTAGTTGAAGTGTTCGACTCAGCATCACTACCCTCGGAAGAATCATTGCTACTACTTGAAGAATAGACATCAGATACCTTTAATTTCTTTTTAGTAGGGTTCTGATGTGATGTTTGCGGCAATCCCAAATTGTTTCCGACTTTTCCTTGAGTCACACGCAAAACGAATTTTTTAGGGCCGTAGCAACTGCAAAATCCTCGTTTGCTTTCTATCCCACAGAAGCAACTGAGATCTCTATAATGAAGAAATTCTTCTGTTTCAACAATTAGTTGATGTAAACGCCTTGTTCCTTTGAGAACAGGAATATTTTTAGGAAGCGTTTGGAGAACAGCTTCAATTTCTTCTTTTGTAACAACGTATAATTTTATTTTCGTTGCCTTGCTCAGAAAATGAATGAATCTGTACACATCAGATATATCTGTGCCGCATGAGGTTATTCGATCAGCTATTCTCTTAAGTGTTCCGCCTATGCCATCAGCGGCACCTTTACCATGTCCTGATTCGGAAAAGGACCATGTTCCTCGTTTGAATCCAAATTTGAAAATTTTCTTACTGAATAAATAAAAATTATTTTTTTGTTTATATTGTGTGGAGGGACCATCGGAAAAAATATGTACAGTATCAATATTGGGCTCAATTACTTTAATCATTTTCATGATGGGTGCTAAATGAGCCCAAATTGCACTAGGATCATGTTTGTTGCAAGAGGATACAGTACAAAAAGATATTGCTTGTTTTGCACTACCACAATGTAATACTCCAGTGTGCAAAGTTATCTGATTTTGAGACGCTCCGTAATGATGTGCTTGAATTTCTTCAGCTAATTTTAAATTATAATTCTCACTGAAATCTATATGCAAAGTAGCTTCATTATTTTGCAGATTGTCAATACAACTTCTATAAGCTTTATACTGCTCTCGAATGTTATGGACATGTTTCTTGAAATCAACTATTTCAGCTTGGAATTTGTCCACCAACACAGAAATTGGAGTAGTCATCTTTTCCTTCGTAACTTTTTTCACAGTTATAGTTTTCTTATTTTTTTCGTAGGACTCATTTTGGTAAACCCATTCATACCATTCAACTAGAGTGTCAGAATTTATAATGTTTAAAGGAACACATTTTTTGTCACATGATGGGCATTCCCTATACATGCAGTCTTTTGAGTTTGAGCTGCACACTGTCAACTCTATTAAGCTATTATAATTATCTGTTTTCAAAATTTTCATTTTCTTAAGAGCATTTACTTTGAATTTAATATTGGAATGTAATTTACACAAAAACGTATTTCGGGTCTCAATAGAGGGGGCTACCACGTAAAATGGGCGTCTTGCAGCAAAAGAAGAATAAGAGCATCTTCCACCTTCGTTAAGAAATTTTTTATGTAAATTTTTCATAGTGTCAAGTAAGTACCTCTTTTGTTTTTTTTCTGAATGTTTTGTAACAGTTTCTTTTTTGCCGGCTGTTGCTCTGCTTACATCATCTCTTAAAAAGAAATCCTGAACACTTCCATTTTTTACGGTCCGTTTCTCTCTCTCAATAGCTCTTTGAATCCTAGATTTCAAACCTATGGCTTCAAAACCGATTTCTCTCATAATACGGTATTTTTTAATCACTTTGCCTGTTACAATTTTTTTAAAGAGTGATTTCTTCTTTCTTTCCTGCAAATTTTTATATTGTTTTGTCATTGAATAAGTTAAACAGTTATATTTAAGGAGTTGCTTTGAAACTTTTTGAGTTGCAGGCGAGTTTTTCCCAGGGAAATTTGCTCTCATAAACTGTTTAGTTTTTGAACGAGGACTCAAAACTTCTTTTTTATTTTTATCTGGTATGCTCTTTCTATATACTTGTTTCCTTAATTTTCCTATCTTTTGTGTTAATTTTTTATTTTCTATTTTAAGATGTAAATTATCCTTATAAAGCTTTGTTCTGTTTCGTCTAATTTTCTTCCTACCAGTGCAACTGCGCTTATTTATGTCTTCATCTGGTGAAAATATTAATGTAGATTCACGCTTTTTCCCCCTCCTTTGTTTGGCCTTATTTGTACGCCATTTTCTTCTATTTAATCGAAGTTCTCTAGCAGACATATCAGACTTTAACCGTTTTGTTGCATGATATCTATCACGTGCTTTTTGTTTCGACTTTTCTTCCTTACTTTTATTTATTTTCCTTCGTTCTCTATAACGACGCTGCTTTTCAGCAGCTGTTAATGCCATTATCTGCAACAAAAAGGGGCAAATTTACTAAAAATTTCATTATTGTAGATTAAGATACATTATTTAAGACAGATACATTAAATTAAAATCCTGCTGCTTATTTTAAAAACTACACTTCTTGAAATTTAAACAAAACAAACGAAAAAAAAAAACTAGTGCTCTTTTCCATTAAAAACATTTTTAAGTACCAAAACTGAACTCATTTAATGATAACTTTAAAAAAAAAAAAAAAAAAAGATTTAAACTTCTTACTACAGAAACTAAAATAGAGTCTAAGAGGAGAAAAACGTTCCTTTTAGCCCTCCTTTGTTTTTTTTATCACAATCTCTGACAAAATTTGGATATAACCAAAGAAAAATTTACAAGTTTTTAATTGAATTCTATTAAACATACATAATATTCATATAATTAAAAATAAATACTGAATGTTCTTTCAACCTAAATATTTTTTTTCTTTTAAAATTTAACTACAAAACAAGCTCAGAAACAATTAAGTCCCCTATGTTACTTTGTTGTCTCCTGTGTTACCAAGATCATGGTAACACAGGGGACTAATAACACAGGGGACAAAATTGTATTAAAAGTTCCCCCTGTAACAATGTTTTCATGGAAACAATGCAAAAGTATATGATTTTCTTTCTTTTAACTCAACCTCAAAGTTTTAACATGGATTAAACTAAAAAATAATTAAACATTAATAATATTTAATAGTAACACAGGGGACACATCAAAAAGACACCTACCTCTAAAGTTCTCTTTTCTTCACCTGGAATTCTTCAAAAAAGCACATGTGAAAAAAATGGCTACTAAACATGAATAATAACTTGTAGAAGTGCATGTATAGCTATTGTTGCCAATATTTAAGTAACAAATTCTTATTATAATATTAAGAATAAGGAGGCAGTAACACAGGAGACAAAAAATTAGGGGACACAAGATTTTCCTCCATAAAATAAAATTAAATTTGAAATTTTACCTTAAAAACATGTTAGTATAATATCAAGTTCACAAAGAGTTGAAAAGAAAAAAAATCATATTTTTAAAACACTAATAACATGAAAAAAATAAGGTTTAAAATTAAAGAAGTGCTGTTGGGACATGGCTTTTTTATAGGACTCAATTTCAATAACCCCATTTAAAAAGTAAATAATGTACTTTTTCTAAAATTTTAGTAATGTATTAAAGAAAAATATGTCTGACCTATCATTTTTAATGTTTACATTTAACTTTGGAATAAAATTTGGGAAAGGGTTACAACTTAAAGTCTTGGACACCAAATGTTGCATTAATTTTGGAATGACCCACAAATTAAAAAATTAAAGAGATTATTTATTGTGTAAAAACTTTTAGAAAAAAAGGAAGTTGGAAGTTTCATGTATGTCCAAAAGTTACGATCTTGACAATGCTATTATTTGAGTACTAAATATATGTATGATTTATATGTTTTAAAGGTATTTTTCGATTCTCAAAATCAATTGTTAATCATTTTCAAGTGTTTTCATATGTTTTTTATGCAGTATCATTGAAGTAAAATCATTTTTTTAAAACATATATGTGAGATGTCCAAATTGCGTTACGATCTAGACGCGAATAATTTTGTCCATTTATTCAATATTATAATATGATCTTCTGTCTTGTAACCCTTTTAAAAAAGACTATTATAATGTTAATTTCTTTAATCTGTTGGTATTTTGCACGTTTAATACGTTATGCATTAAACATTAAATAAATAACAGTAGAAACTCAAGTTATGATCGTAACGAATAGTAAACAAAGGCAGCAAAAATCGCCAAGCAAACCCCAATTGGCGACAACTCACAGTGTAAGATAAGCAAAGGGTTACCAGAGAGGAATTCAGGTTTTCGCCGACAGTGTCGGTTTTGGCGACTTTATCACCTGCGCTGACAAAATGGATGTTTTTTTTCTTCGTATTCTATGAAACCATAACAAAATTTTATTATTTTAAGACCAGTATATAATGTCATTCATGTACTTCATAAATCCTCTATTTTTCATTGCAGAATTTAAAAATAGATAAAATTTTCATTGGAAAAGTTCAAAAACTCAAACTTTCATTATGATGATGTCCAAAATCTGTTACCTACAGACCGATCATTAAATTTGCTGTTTATTAATTTTTAAATACCTACTGTCTTTTTATGCTTGTGTATGATGTTCTAGGTGTACATGCTATGCAATAAAAGCAAAATTGATTTTAAGTTCCAAAATTTTAAAAAAGGCTCAAAAGCAACGTTTTTGTTCCCTCCTTTTGAGAACTACCCCACAATATAATCAAAAGCTGCAGTTAAATGCATTTACATTTTTTTAAATATAAGAAATGAAAGAAAAGAAAGGTTTACAAAATCAAGCATTTGATTATAGATTAATTTTAATCTCATCTAAAAATAAGTGTTCTTTAAAAAAAAAAAAACAAGTTTGATTGACAGATGCGTAACCTCATTTACGCCTATAATAAATTATTAACTATTAAATATTTGTTAGCTAAAGATGTGCTGGGTGTGTGTTATCTAAGCTGTAAGAATGTCTTTTGGAAAACGCCTATCATTTACAAACCTATACATTTACTCGGATAGACATTTATTCACACTGAAGTTGTGGTCTCTACCAGTGGTTCTCAACCTTTTCACAACTGAGGACCACTTCATACCTTCTGAATCCTACACGAACCACATACAATTGAAATAATACTTTCACAACAATTCAATAAAATGAGATAAAAAGTTTTCTTTAATTACGACAATAAAAATATAGATTATACTTTTCACTAGCTGTTTGCAGACCACATTAAAATTGCTTGTAGACCACTAGTAGCCTAAGCACCACCAGTTGAGAATCAACACTCAAACCAGATATTCTGTTCATTTAGCATACCTTTTAATCCAATTAAAAACCCTGAATTCTTGGGACAATACTTTTTAAGAATATTTTTATACTTACCAACACTACCCCCAGTAGACAACTGACAAAACTCATACAATCCATCAAAAACAGGACAATCTTCACCAACATTAACTAAAATAAAAACATAAAGAATAAATAATTACACTAGATTTTTTTTTTTAACTTGAAAATAAAGTGTCAAAAATATTACATAGATATAACACAGTAAGATGCAAAAGAGCCTTAGTTCAAGATTAACAGCAAGATAACTGAAGAAATCAAAATTTTATCCCATAACTGGAACACTAGCATCTTTTTTTTTTTTTTTTTTTTTTTTTTTCTGGCTGTGTTACAAGGGACTATTCTATTGAACAACTACTGCCATTTTTAAAACAGAAGTACAGGGTTGCCTTGTTGTCTGAAATAAGTGATGTTTTCAAATAGCCAAAGAAAAAAAAAATAACTTTTAATCACAAAATTTAATCTAAGGAGAATTCTTTTTCTTTACAGTACAAGCCATAAGTATGTTTCATCCTCCTCAATGCACATGATTTGAGTGAAGGTAATTTTTAGTTTTAGTACTAAGACTTAAATCAGTACAATGTGATTCTTTTTTTTTTCTCCCCCCCCCCTCCAAACAATAAAAAATTTAACAATCTCAGTGGTGATTGTGACCCCAGTTCAAAAAAAAATCTTTCATGAATTGAATACTACACTGGTAAACAAAGGTTTTGTTACATGAAACAACTTATAGTGTTTCCAGGGTAATTTTTGACACTGATTTCAAATATCTGCTTAGAATTTTTCCATCACCCAGTTTTTGTGTAATCATAGGTTTTAAGTTACTTATTTCTCCCATGTTTTACTATACCACATAAAGTTAAAAACTAATAGACTAGTATACAAAGATTTTGTCAAATGAAACATTTATGGGTTTTCTAGGGTAATTTTTGACCCTGGTTTCAAATAGTCAATCAGAATCTTCCCACCACCCAGTTTTTGCATAACCATAGGTTTTAAGTGATTTTTCTTGTGTTTTCCTATGTTACGTGATGATAAAGACTCATAACTAACAATTAAAATTTCGTCATAAAAACAAGAAATGTGCAGATAGATAGCCAGGTTTGCTTTTACTGCAGTGGTAACATGGTAGTCAGTCTTAATGGTACCCCATTTTTTGATATATGTTCCCTGAATAGTTATTTTTTGCAATTTTATATCTGAATGCAAACATAAAGAATTCATAGATTTTACTCTAAGGAAAATGCTTTAGTATACTGTAGTAGTATTGACTCCCTAAAATGGATATGTTTGTATTTTAATATCAAACAGATGCGACTATTAACTCCTTCGAAATTAGTTTAAAAACTACTTCGAAATTAGTTTAAAAACTATACTATTGCATGATAGAAACACGTTGCCTTCGGTATCACTAGCATATTCAGTCAAAATGAAGGAAGCATATAGAGATTTGTAAGTCTTTTAGATAAAATTTAGTACAGCACATATCATGGGACAATTGTTTCTGGCCTAAAATTAAATAAAACAAATTATATTAACAGCTAAATTTTATTAATATAATGCTGATTTCTCCTACACGAATGTGATAGCAATGGCAAGAAGAAAAAAAACTGGACCTGTTATTCTACTAGCCTTTCATATTAAATTAAATTATTTCAAAAACTTAGTGGAGATTTTAACACTGGTGCTGAATTTGAATACTTAAAACCAGGATTTCTATGCATTACTGATGTGAAGATTTTAAAAAATCGCATCTGTGGCACCACCTTCTTACCCCGTATTGTCAAAGTGAATGATTAATGCTAGAAGCTTAAAAGGGATGCTATTGATGCCAAATACAGAAAGAAAAGAACAATAGCTAAGTTTTTGATCATTATTTTAGTATTAGTCATGCATATGAATATGCACATTGCTTTCAAACTTCTGTCCAGTGATACAAAAAATCTGTGGGTGATGGAGAAAAACTGTTAAAACAATAGCTAAGTTTTTGATCATTATTTTAGTATTAGTCATGCATATGAATATGCACATTGCTTTCAAACTTCTGTCCAGTGATACAAAAAATCTGTGGGTGATGGAGAAAAACTGTTTGCATATTTAAATTCAGCGCACCTAACAGAAAAAAAAGTTTCTTTTTGTACACAGTGCTATTATTCTTCTAACTATAACAAGAACTAATTTAAAATCAAAAGAAAAATGTACTACTTACACCGTTGCATTTGTTTATTGTATTCGGACATGTTGTCTGGTCTTATGCTCCGTAGAAAACGAACATAGTCATCACTATGGTATTTGGTCATTTCTTCTTGAGTAGCTTTGTGAGGCCTCTGTATAATTTAACAAGAATGAAAAACATTAAAAAATAACATACTAAAGACTATCTCCAAGTACCAAAATGACAAATGTAAACAAAGTCACTACATGCAATATACTTTGGTTTACTGGAATATATCCAATGCATCAACTGGGCTTAATAGACAAGTCAGAAGTGAAACAACCTTTGGGGCAAGGGGGGGTAGCGGTTGCCTGCCGAATATGCAGTATACAGAATACAAACCAAATATTTGGTGCATCTATACTTCAAATAGGTCAAAAACGTTTTGCTATTTCTTCACAGCAGTAAAGCACTCTCTATTCCATATTGGTGGTAAAATTCTTTGTTGTTTAGAAAAATATTTTATGCATGGAGGGGGTTCCAATCTTCTGTGAGGGCAAAAGGCATAAACATTACTTGAATATTTCAGTTTTTTGGGTTTCATTGTTGGGTCTTTCTTTCTATGTCTTTAAATAGGAAAACACTGAACAGAAAATGTAAATTAATTAAACAAAAAATGCTAAATGCGGTGCAAAAATGCTTACATAAATTTCCATCTTTCTATACAATCCATAATTTAATATTAAATTATGAGTCATGCGTATACGATGAGGTTTCATAGGATGTCCTTGACCATAGTAGTAATTCCCTATGTCACCTGCAGAAGGTAAAACAAAAATAATGAGAATTTATTACAACTAAGAACTAAGAGTTTGAAATTTCAATTATTTTAATGAGTTACTTAAGAGTTTGCTGTTTCAGTCATTTTTTCTTTTTACTATCATTATTAGCTTTTTGTCAGCTTATTTTACAAAATTATGTAATTCAAAAATAAAAATACAAGTGCATAGGCCATAAGAAATTTACCTTTCTTCTGACCAACTTTAATTTCAACTGTGGCATTTTTAATCTGATTAAAATCGGTACATTTTACTAATTATTTTATGAATATAAAATAAAAATAACACAATATATTATATCAATAAATAGATCAAATTAATTTTTTTGGTTAGGTTTAATAATAAATAAAAAGCATTATATGATTAACACGCAATTTTTATGTTGCTAACATTGCAGTTTGAAAAATAAATACAGAAAATATCAAAATATGATATTTTCAAAATAAATATTCATGATATATAACAGTGAACCCTAATCACAACGAATATCATTTTCTTGCATAAAATTGTAGCGCACAAAAGCAAGCTTTCTTAAATCAAATTTAGAAGGAAAAAAAATCAAGAAAATAATAATCAGCAAAACTACTATTTATATAAGAAAAATTAGACATATAACATTGATTGTTTGAAAGATTTGAGGTGAAACTATAAAGTGTAGAAAGTAGTCCACTGATGAGTAGCCGAAGCAAAAATTGCAGAACATTGTACCCATTTGAATTTTCCACCCCAACCTCCCCTCTTGCCTATAAATTTCATGAGTTGACAGCTGTGCAAAGAAAGATGTCCCTGAGACCTGTCACTAAATTTGCACAGAGGGTGAGGAAAAATACTGCAACTCTCCTCGAAAAACTCGAAGAGCCAGTAAATTCCAGTCTGACACTGCCTCTTCAGCTTCAGAGATTGTAAAGAAAAGAAAACTAGTTACAATGCCACAGTTTGCCGTCGACAGACTATGTGCATCGCAAGTGCTCTATTAGAAAAAATAAGATTGAAATAATGACAGAGAGAGAAAGAAATAAAAACTTTTCTTAATGGAACATTAAGATAAGGACTTGTAAGCATATTGAATGACTAAATACAAAAGGAAGGATTAGTAAGTGCTTCTAATGATGCATATGAACCCTATATGAGTTGGAGTCTGAAATTTTCTTTCAGACTTCGCAGCTTTGGCATAAATAATGGAGAAGGATTATCTGTATACAGCAGTTGTGGATAGTTCTGGTAATAAAGTTGACATATGAGCACGATTATAGACTTGTCATAACAATCAACTGAATTTATGATTAGTGATGTCAGAAATTTTATAAAAAGAATGAACTCATATCAGTATGGACATCCATACATAAAGTTACTTTAAGATTGATAATATGGCTCAAAACCAAGGTTTTGAGGATGATGACATCTAAATCACCCTCCTCCAGTTGGACTTTTGTCTATTGCGTTAAAATTGGCAACTATATACTAACTTTTTGCATTTAACACACAAGTGCCGCAAGACTACGAAAACTCATAATTTCGATTAGAGATGGCACGAAGCGCAATTAGACCAAAGTGCTGAATACCGAAGTTTCGGCCAACTCATGGCCAGGGCTTCGGCTGCTCTATATGTTGAGTTTTAGCATTAAATGCACCATAAATGTATATAACATCATGTAATTCTCCACATACTTTACTACTCTTAGTTCTTTTTAGCTAAATCTTTTTTTAAAATTAACTTAGGGGCTCTGCACCCTATTTGCTGACGCTCACCAAATCTCAAAGATTGGTTCGCGGTCTTATTTGATTAGCAAAGATTTAAACCGTCGATTAGAATGAATCAGATGAAAAATTTATTAAAAGACCCTTTGGAATATCCCCTTTTGAAATCCCCTTTCCCAGATTTTCAGCTAACCTGCTTAAAACCTTCTAACTGGGTGTTCTAACTTGCAGAGCTATAGCTGCTAAGGGGCTCCTGAGCATTACAAAACGGCAGTTTTATACGTTTTAAAAGTCGCTTTCAAATTCGTGGTCTCTAACAATATATTTTGCTCTTTAGCTAATTGAATTGGTTTGAGCCTAGGATTTTCTGTTAAAATAGGAACTCTTATATATGTTGTTTTAATTCATTGCGAAAAATGGAACAAGCTTTATTTGATGCAGAAAGAAAATCTCTTTCGAATGACATAGAATGTTAAGGAGGGTGTGTAGGGAATCTATCATTCCTTCAATAGGCCATTTACGTGAAATTTTAGCTTAAATTAACTATAAAAACTAATTCAAAATTAAAAATAAAAAACCCAGGTGCAAACCCCCAGGACTCAAAAGTAATTTTGTACCAAATTTCAAGGCAGTAGGTGCTTTGGGGTCTCCTGGAGGCAGGCCCGCCAAAGACTTCCTTTCACAATCTCTTTCATATTACTAATTTTTAATATACAGATACGCGTATCATCAATTAAGATTTCATTTTTGCTTCACATTGGTAGTACCAAAAAAGCACCGTTTTAAATTTTTCTTTAGAATAAATAATATAAAGCATTATTTACACTATTAAAGGCATGCTCTACAATTAAGTTAATGACCAATTGATACAATCAAATATTAATTTATTATTTCAAGTATCCATCAAGAACTTTTTTTACGATGATCAAGTAATCTGGAATAAATTTTAGCACTTTAATTACTTAGAACAAATATTTAGAACATAGATGTAAGGTGGAGTACTAATGGACTGGTCACCTTCGTGCTTCCTCATATTTTGATTTACACACACACAAAAAAAAAATTAAACTAAAAATGCAGCTTTAGTTTATGTATTAACAGTAATCTGTATGTTTTACAATCCTGGTTGATTGTTGCTATGATAATCTTGATCAATGAGCACAAAATAAGTCAAAATATGTTGAGTTGACAGATTAGGGCATCTATTTAAAAAAATTTAAATATTGTACCTATAACTATGAAATTAAAAAAAATTGAAAACAAATTACATAAAGATGCCCATTGGTCGCATATCCATCCTTGTATATAAATATAAACATTATCATTATAAGTTTCAAAGCTAGGAATATTTGAAAAAATGTTTAATGCATTATATTTGTATGCATTCTTTTTAAACTGAAAATTTTAATAAAACTATAAACAAAATGCAACCCAATGTAAGTTTCAATAGAATATATTGTTAATAAACCTTTTATTAATTGTTGAATGAACTCTGGCTCCAAGGATTCAATATAAACTAATTTTAAAATTAGATATACATTTCTATTATGATTTATCACAAGGTACAATGCTGAAATTAAAAGACAATATCTTATCTTTACTAATAATAAAGCTGAAAGTCTCTCTGTCTGGAGGATGTCTGGATCTCTGTGACGCGCATAGCGCCTAGACCGTTCGGCCAAATTTCATGAAATTTGGCACAAAGTTAGTTTGTAGAATGGGGGTGTGCACCTCAAAGCGATTTTTCGAAAATTCGTTTTTGTTCTTTTTATACTCCGATTTTAAGAACAAAACTATCATCATAAGATGGACGAGTAAATTACGAAATTATCATAACGTGGAACCGTAACATGGGCACAAGCCAATTGGCGAGAAAATTCGCCATACATTATTTGTGAATATACAGACGAACCAAAAGACCTTTTAATTTTTCTATTACGGGCAAAGCCGTGCGGGTACCACTAGTAAATAATAATTGGAAAAGAAAACTTGCAACATAAATTGTTTCAGGCCGAAGGGGCCCAATCACAGCTCACAATTCAGCCAGGTCTGAGCTTTGTTCCATCTCTAATTTCAATAATACTCACATGCTTTGTTTCTAGTATTTCAAATATAATATTTAATTCGTACAAATAAAATAATATTCAAGCATTCCTTAAAATATTATCTTTTAAAATGGTTTTCAGCTATGGCAAAAGCAATATGAACTTTTTCTCGTACTGCCGAGCGTTATTAGTTAACATTAGTCCTATATATCAAATTTAAATAGATCTGGCTACTTTGTGCACTACATTTATTACTTGGAAGTATGCTTTTTCTCTGCAATTTCTTTTAATTATATATACTCAAGCCCTACATTCTGTCATATCATATAACTCAGTGGTGTCCAACTATGTCCCATGGGCCACATCCGACCCGTGAAGCTGATTAGTGTGCCCCATTGCTGTTGTTTTCTTTAAATGCCACAAACCAAAAAAGCACGATAAATGACAATATTAGGAATTCAGGGCCAAATATTTAGAAATTGGTTTCTGAAAAGCAAATACAATCAATAAACAAAGCATCAAGTTATAATACTATTGTTTTTTTTTTCTTTTCTTTTATCATATTTTTTTTAAATTTAGAATTAAAAAAAAATTACATGTGTTCTGGCCTGCGAAAATCATCCTGTAATTTGTGGTGCAGCCCTGGGTAGAAAAGGTTGGGCACCACTGAACTGAGCATCTTGCATGAGTATCAGTAGCGCAGCCAGAAACTGGGGCAAATACAGAAATAACTTTTGGAGGGGGCCCTAAAATTGAATAGCGTCCCCCACCCGTATAATATGTTTCATTCCAAAGTTTTCATGACTTTATTTTTAAATGTTTCTTTAGGATCACTTAAGGCCAATTAATCTACTTTTCGGTACTTAACATTATGCAGTAATATGCTTTGAATGTGGACGCAAAAAAACATTTCAGACGAAATAAATACTAAACCAAATATAATATCACCGAGATACTATAAAATGAACAGTTTCAATTAGGAACATTGTCATTATGATTATAACGAGAGGGCAAGGTTATAAAATAAACTTATATCTCATTTGAGTTTTTATGAATTAATTTACATTTTAATTTAATTAAGAAAATCATAGCTTAAATTAATTTTTAAAGCATTTAATAAAACACATAAGTTTTATTAAAGAATTTAGATACTATTTCTTTGCAATTTCAAACAGTTACTGATTTGTTTTTAAAGCCATGATACAGTGCTGTTTCCATTAACATCATGGTTTTGCAAAGAAGCTACCATGTGATTTCTTTCATTTTGTGTTTTTTACAAGCTGAAAAAGAAATCTGTTAGTTGCAAATAGCTTGCTGGATCGAAATGACTCTTTTAGGCGCATCTACACACTTTTTTAAAACTGTTAATTATTGATTCAATCAAAGAATTAATGGACGAATCGCTATATTCTGTTCCCTTGAATTCGAAACCAGTGAATTGAATATATTTTTCAGCTCTATATTCTGACTCCAGTATTAGTACTTCATTTGCAAACAAAAATGCTTTTGTTCAAAATATGCTTCTTTTTTGTGCTCTTTTTAAATAACTGCAAAAAAATTATGTTTTGAGAAGTCAATTAAAAATAATAAATGAAACAGCTAAATTAATTTATCCTTTAAGGGGGGCCTGGGCCCCTTGCCCCCCCCTCCCAAAAAAAAAATCCGTTACTGGCCAGAAGTACCTACTGGAGGGGTTTTTTTTTGATGTAAAATAACTACTGGAGGGGGTTTTTTGAAGAAAAATACCTACTGGATGGCAATCTTGCATAATATAGACGAACGCGCAATCAGCGTTCACAGAAAATTTTTGGGTCTGCAGAAATTTTTTTTAAACTGCTTATGTTAATTAAATAAATATATATATATTATATATTTATAAATATTTTTTTTTAAAATCCCAGTTTATTTCTGCAAAAGCCTGTTAAAGCACATGTGTGGAAAAAATAATGGTTTTGGAAGTTTTCTTCAGTTGGTGAAAAATAAACAAACTATATGCTATTGCAAAAAAAAAATATTAATTGATTTAAAGCACTTTTTTTTTGTCGCTTTCATGCTTGAATATGAATTTATTTCTGCATTTAAGGGTGAGTTAGGCAAAATAATTATTTGCAGAAAATTTTCCAGTTAGGATTTGTGTTCTCAGAAGGTTTTTCATTTTATCTAAGTCTGCTGGATTTTTTTTTTTTTTTTTTTTTTTTTGATGAAAAATACCTTCTGAAGGAGATTTTTTTAATAAAAAATACTTTCTGAAAGGTTTTTTTTTTAAATCAAAACAGCCCTTTCATATGCTTAAACTACTCTAGGGCAATTCCATGATAAGGTCAACCAGATGATCAAATTTTCAAAATTAAAATTTGTAAACAAATGAGGTGTCATTTTAAAGGTAAAGAGTTGTATATTTTGAAATGCCTGTCTAAAATTTGATCACTTCAGTTATAAATAAGTTACAGCAGGTTAAACCAAGGTCAACATCTTGAGCATTTTCAAACCATATTTGGAGACTCTCGAAGAAATTGTTTTTTTCCAAAAAATACATGCTAATATTATGAATTGAGATGAATAACCATTTAAAGATACAGAGTGTTGCTGGTGATGTTGCAAAAATGTGTCAAAATATAATTCATTTTGATTTGTAAAAGAATTCCTCTGGGGTACATTAAGTGTTTTACGTCCGACACCAAAATGGGCAGTTAATTATGCTGAGTCAATAATTTTAAAGCTACATACATGTATTTTTGGGTACAAAGTAAGAATTTCAATCTCTTTGATGTAACCTATTTTTATTTTGTAACAAGTGAATATCTTTTACTAAAATCTTGGTGTTGGACGTAAAATTTTTTTTACGTCCGACACCGTTACATTCCTTTAAATAACATATGTTTTCAACTGTGTTTCTCCTTTTTTTGCCTTTAATTTCAAAGCTAAAGTGAAACATGCATAAAAAAACAACTTAGTGAATTTATTGTATATACATTTAGGGTTGATAGGAGTAAGTAGGACCCCTTTTGAGAAAAGTCGTGTTGAATGAACGTTGATTAAGATCAAATTTGCCAAAACTATAAGTGTAAAAAGAAATTAGAAACACTAAATGACTGCATCTGTGTAAAGTTGGCTAAGGAAGATCCATTATCAGCATTCAACCCATATAAATCTTGATGGTTTTCTTTCATGTAAGTTTCACAAATAACTAATCACCAGCTTCTGTAGCTGAACTATCAATTCCTACTAAGTCATCACAGTTGTCTTGTATTTCACTAATACAAATATTTCATCAAAGTTGCTTTTGATTTTCAAATCCTCACTGTTGGGGGGGGGGGGGACTACTTATCCCATAGTGTGGGGACGTCTTATAGCAAAATTTTACGGGGTAAGTGGGGCCCCTCCTCTAAAAGTTTTTAATAATATTTTACTCAAAAATTCTGGCTGCAGTATGCACTTTAAGTTAAACTGTACATGAATGCTTAATGATCATAAAAAAATAAATGCTAACCGGGAAACACTTCTTTGAAAAATGCTGCTTAAACTCGCCAAAAAATATTGTTCAGATTTTTTTTTTTTTTTGACTAAGTTCTCTGACCTAGAAAAAAATTCCACTTAACCCAAATATATGCAGAACTAATCACTATGATGAACCATGACATGATCAATGTAAAAAAGTATAAAAACCATATGGATATTTCAGTTTTTGGGGGGTGACTTACCCCAGTGTCCCACTTCCCCAAATCAACCCTACATTTGAATTTACTTGGTAAATTTTGTTTCAGTATATGTAACCTGTAATTTACATATTTATAACTGTAATCATTATTATGTATTTACATTTAAGAGCAATAGTTTACGTCCAATATGAACAATTTACGTCCGACACCAAGCTAAAAATATTTTTTTAAATAATTTTATTCCTTTAATATCATTTGCAAACTGTGATATATACTTCAATCATAAGTGTACTCTAGAATTATGATGTTTTAAAAATTAAAATGCAAGCCAATTCACAGACTTTTAATAATTTTTAAGTGAACCATCAATTTTACTATTTGTGTGTTAACCTCCGACACCAACTCATTAATTTTTTTTTTAATTTATACTTTAGGGATCTATTTTGAAAAACTAACATGATTTTTTATTCAGTGGGATGTAGTAAGTATCTTGGAAATAAATTTGATCATTTTGGAAAAGTTTATATTTGGTAAATGGAATTAAAACTGAGAAATGTTTCTTCATTTTTTACGTCCGACACCATGGAATTGCCCTGTATTAAAATTTGCATTTATGTTAAAACCAATGGCTCCCCCCCCCCCCCCCAAAAAAAAAAAATCCATAGACTCGAGAAAAAAGAGTAAACTTACAGTAAGAACTTAATCAACCAGCATTTTTGAGAAAAAATGTCATTAAACACAAGCATATTACATTTCAATGCGTTACGTAAAATAATCGTATACCGATTCGTAAAGTGTAAACCGCATCAATACCGAATTTGATTTCTGTGTTTTCTCACATTTTCTTTTCACTTATTCTACATTAAAAATAAAAACACCACAACAACTTTGCGTGAACAAGATTTACTTGAAAAAGAGCACTTATCGCACTCATAAAGTAGATTTCTAATAACGAAATTTTTCACTTTTCACGGTAGTGGCAATGGGGTTACCCAAGTTGATTTCTACGACTTGAGTGATCAAAATAAAAATAACATACCATCGTAATAATAACAAACACGCTTCTTTGAATGAGGAGCGGTCATTTTCTTTATTTTACAATTATTATTGCTTAAATACGAAATCCCAAACACAGGAGTCCTTTTCCTCCGTTTTTCGTACTGAAGCGAACCGGTATGCTGCCAACTTTACATTATTAAAAGCGAATAACAAAGTAATAAATTGCTCCACATCAGCGCGGTCGCAAAATTGTCCCCGTTTTAAGATCGAAACCGAATTCTGTCAACTAAAAATTATGAAAATTTTCAAAATGAGAACAAGATCTATAGAGTATAAATTTGGATTTAAGTGCACAGAGCAAAGTTTATGTGGTGAAGATATTGCTTAAAAGGGAGTCCCTAGAAATGGCTTAAATAGAAAAAAAAGAGTTAAACCAGAAGAATAATGTACGAAATGAAATTCCGAATAAGGATACGGATACTGGAATAAGAATCATATAATCATATACGTGGTTTTAAAAAAGGAATTAGTGCTCGAGTGTAATAATATTTCTTTCGGTTTGTTACATTATATGAGGCAGCAATGTCAGTGAAGAAATTTTAATTTCTGGATCCATAATTTTCCTTATTGGAACGTTTCAATTTCACTAATTCCAGCTTCCTCTTTGTTAAAAGGATTATGTATTATTTGTGTATTTACTTGTATGCGAAAGACAAACGTTATTAAATTCTTTCATCCCCCTTCCTTACCCAAATATCTTGGAGGACAACTACCTCTCAACTAGTAGATTTCCCGAAATTTATGCAGCTGTATGGATAGATATGGCTCTAATTCATTTTATGATTTCTTTTACAATTAATGGTATGATTAATTACTTATAGAAATGTGTTTTGAAAAGTCAAGAGAGATGATACATCCATTTTTGTTGTAAGTTTAAACGATTTTGTGATTTAAATCATTCAATTTAACCCTAAAACTCATATAACTACTATCGAGGTTAATATGTGGCTTGATAGTTTGCATTTTTCGGCGACTTGTATTTATAATCACTTGTGGTTTTTGAAATAATATAATTTTACAACTACTTCTGTTCAATCATCTATTTGTATAGGAGCTGAAAGACTTGGCTTGAAAGATTTGTCTTGTAAACAGTGCTAATTCAAAACATAAGCACGAAAAATAGTTATGTATTTAAAACGAATCATTATTATCCTTGTTATTCAAACATAATAAAACTATTCCACAGTTTATCTCTATCACTTCCATCTCAAAATACTAATATTTCGCTTTTCCTGACAGCATTCATTTCCTTGGTAAGAAAAACCAAACGTACAAATTAAATTTTGACGTTGATGATCAAGTGAGATGTTAATTTCAAACTGAATAATATACAGTTGAAAACTTTAGAGTATTACTCATTTAATTTAAAAAGAGAAAATTTACAAACTGGTTTTAGATTGTGTATAGTTTTGCTTTTGACATTCCCATTTATGCATTTGTATATATAATGATTATTAAGCATGTGTTTTTTTTATAATGTACTTTAAAATTATTCTCATGTATAGTTCTGCCTCTATTTCAGAGTTTCTCTTTTTATTTGGATCTCATCAGAGTTGATAGATTTTTGATATTGTGGTAACTTCATTTTATCCTTGACTGCCTTGTCAAATATTTGTTACTGCTATTGCAATAAAATTAAGTAAAAGCAAGCCGCTCATTTGCTTACTACATTGAGCAAGCCCCTCAAATACCTGGGGCGAATACTACATTGAACAAGCCCCTCAATGTAGTGTTTGCCCCAGGTATTTTTAGGTCTCCCATATAGTGCTTCAAAACAAAGTTTTAATAAGTAACTATTTTCAAATGATTTTTAGAATCCCTGGAGATTAAATAATCTGCTTTTAAGTACATACACTAATACGAATATCTTTAACATTTAAAGCCATTTAAATACTCAACCCTATATAATTTCATTGAGATGCTGTGCTATAAAATGAAAGGTTTTAATTAGGATCATTGTCACAATGATTGAACAGGAGGGGATGGGATTATTGAATAAACCCATACCTCATTTATTTTTTGTGAATTAATTTTTATTTTAACTCTAAAATATTACGTGATTAAGAAAATCGTAGCTTAATAATTCAGAAATCATTTCTTTGTAAATTTCAAAGCAGTTGCTGATTTGTTTTTGTAAAGCCATGATACGGCTGAGATAACACTTTGATACCACATGCCTTTTCCATTGACATTATAATTTTACCAAGAAATTATGTGATTTCTTTAATTTTGCATTTTTTTGTAAAATTATTATTATTATTATTATTTTGAACTTGGATCTTCATTCAAAATTAGAAACTCTGTTTAATTTTGAATATCAATAACATCTCTTATATTGATATTTGTAAGTTCAGTGAAAATTATTTGTGATTTGAAAGATTCTAGTGTCTGTTTATAATTACTTGAAAAAAATGTCAATGTGCAATATACCATACAGCCGGTTTTTCTAATCAAGAATGTTTGCAGTGTTTCTATGATTTACTGGGAAATTGAATAAGAGCATTTAAAAGTAAAAAAAAATAGTTTCAAAATTCCTAATAAAATTCGGTGTATGTAATATTAATTACACATTGTTAAAATTTATCCAGTTATTAATTTTTATTGATTAATAATATATATTTACAGAACTGCTCCAAAAGTACTGTTGTCTGTTCCAAAATGGCAATTTTTCTGCTCTGAAAGGTTTTCCAAAGCTAATTGATATCTGCATCTTATTATTTTGGATTTTTTTCTTTTTTAGAAACATTCTACCATTGGTGTGGTATTAAAAAAACACGCAACCTAATTTTAATTGTAAAAATAGGGTTATTTAAGGGTCAATCCATTTGAAATCACCCAAAAAGAGTAAAATTTGTTGCTCAACATTTTTTATTTTCCTGATTCTTTTATCATGGATTACCTATAGGTAGACATTAACAAAACTGCAATTGAAAAAAATTTACTAGCTATATTTTTTATTTGGCAGCCATTTTTAAGATGGAAATTTGGCAAATTTGACAAAAAACAGAGTTTGCGGAAAATTGTATTGCCAATTCATTTTTAAAGATATCAAAATAATTTAAAAACCAGTGTGTTAAGCATAAAATGTCCTTTAAATAGACCATATTTTTATTTTCCTATCATGCAGGAAAGTCAGTTAAACTTTTTCTCTAAAAATTCGGAAAAAAGTTAACAATCACTAATTTTTGAGAGCGTAAATTTTTAGGAAGGAAAAGAGACTCAGCAATATTATTTTATTTCTGTGTTTGAGTACTCATAGTACTACCAACAGCATAAAGTTTAGTCTTTAGAATGAACTAGTTTTTTTTCTACGGCTTTTCAAAAATGTCCAAAAACACGTGAATGCCAATTTTCGTAGGTCAATATCTGAAAAGGGACTGAATGAAAAAAAGTGAAAATTTTATAAAATGTTCTTAATACTAATAAGAATATCTCACAAAAAATTATGACTGATATTCAACTACGTTTTGAGTTATAGAGTTGTGAATTTCAATAAAAACGCTACCTTTTTAAATACACTCGTGCAATGCTAAAGTAACAACTATAGGCTTAAAATTATTTAAACTGGCAAAGTTAGTTGATGCTTAAGTTAATAAAGTATCAACACATTGTTCATTTCTTCTTTTTTAAAAATACAGGACTGTAGTAGTAGTACTACCGGTAAAATGCTTGAACTTGCTCATATGTTTTATATACTACACTGTCACAAACTATAACACACACTAATGTTTTTCTATATATCTTTATGTAAAACTTGTAACTACTTGGCAGCTGTAATTTTGATTAAAGAGTTAAACAAATATGATATCTCATTGCACAGTTTATCAGTTATGTTGTGTGTTCTTCCAGACATTGTTGTGAGCTCCAATGAAGTAACTTTACGTACTATTTTTTTTTTTTTTGCGGGTACCCAAGCAGTATCATTTTTTGACAGTTGAAAGGCAGTTTTTGGTCCAGAAGGATGAAAGAAATGCACCAAAATATCATTGTTACCTTCACTTTTGTCTTCAACTTTTCCAAGCCACCACTTCTCATCGTATATACAGGCAACAAAGTCATTATTTGTGAAAGACGACACATTTGTAAATAATATTGAAGTCTGATGATCATCAAATCTCGAGCCTGTGGAAGTAACAAAGCACCTTATTTCATTGTTACTTAAGGGAATATATCTGTGATAGCCTCTTGTACCTTTCACTGTTAAACAACATTCAAATCTCTCGGTCAGTGTTGTTTCCATTCGCTCAATTTCAGCTGAAGAAACATATACATATTTGATTCCAGTAATGTTGTTCCGACAGTATTTAAACATGTCTTGTGGAGTCAGGATTTGATCTGTATAAGGTCTTTGGAGGGATGCTCGTGTTACTTCTCGCTTTGTTGTTCCGCCAATCCCATCACAAGAGTTCTTCCCATGTGATGAGGCAAAGAAATTCCACTCGGCTTGCACACCATAATCGTTTTTGTGTTGGCAGACATTCACAAAGTTTTTCTTATTTTTTTATTGGCTGCTTGCGCCATCGCTGAAGTACACAACCATTTCAATATTTGGTATAATTTTCTTGATTTCCCTGATGAGGTGCTGTTGAAATGTGTACACAGCAGTTGTATTATGATCGAGGTGGTCGCTAATAACACGAATAGATTTGCAACTCACCGTTCCTTCCTTTTTGTAGTATATTACAAATGGATGAAGACTTGCTTGTGTATTAGTCCAATGAAAACTTTGGGAATTGATGTGATATACTCCACCCTTGGCGACTTTTTCCTGTTGGCGCCAAGAAAGCGTCGCCAAGAAAACGATGTATGACGACATATGTCATACATCGTTCTTAGCGATGCTATTTTAGCGCCAACAGGAAAAAATCAGATAAAAAAACTTGATCAAAGCACTTCAGAACACAATATATATAAAAACAACATAAAAGCACAACAAAAAACATCACGAATATATGCTTCAAAAATGTACAGGGCCGGGGTTTTTTGTAAACATATTAAAATACAATGAAATAAATTATTGTATTAATTACAAGTCGAAATTAATGCATTAATTGTTTTTTCATCATTTCTCCGGGATACGAGCCCTCGGTCTCATAGTACTTTCGTAATGAGACCTCGGCTCGCCGGCCCTGCCTCGGTCTCATTACGAAAGTACTATGAGACCTCTGGCTCGCCAGGACCTCGCTCTGCTCGGTCCGTTATCCCTCCGACTGTTAATATACATTACAGTCGGAGTATGGTCACAATTATGTATATTATGCATATTCATGTGTATGTACACCCAAGGGTGGCTCCTTCCGTTCAGTGTACAATAATGACACAGTTTTAAGTGTGAAATATGCACCATTATTGTGCAGATTTATTAATAAAATTCAGCATTTTTAAGAGTACAACCGAAAGAACTTTCAATTGTTAACATAAAATTCAGTACCTAAAGGAGGCACGTTAATGCCTAAATAATTCGTGGCATCGATAAGAATTAACTTTTAGAACAAAATAACCGAACTATTTTTGTAAAATTAATTAACATACAGTAAAAATAAAGTTAAAAGCTACAAGAACCCCTCAAGGATTTGTAAAAAACAAAGAATTTCCGAATTGAGAATTTTTATGTGAATTCTAAAATAAAGAACTTACCTTTTTATGGTATAAATCCTCACACTCAGTCCAAAACAAAACATCATCTGACAATGGCGCGTTACAGATACACACCACGTTGGAGTTAACTTTTAATTAACCTTCAAGTTTGAAGAAACTGGCATTTTCTAATGTTTTTACTTCAAAACACAACTACTGAATCTAAACTAACACAAAATAAGCATTCCTGTAAGGTATATTGCACAAAACAACACGTATCTCTCCTGCGTAAAACCAAGAACCCAAGTAAACAAGTTCGAACAAGTTTGCCTTCGCGTTGCCAACCGCAGGTTAGTTTCACCAGGGATGCCATGCTTAAAAATTTATCGCCTCATTGGCGAGAAAAATATTTCAATTTTGTGCAAAAAATCGGATGTCGCCAAATGGGAGGGGGGTATATCACATCTGTACCAAACTTTGTATTTCGTCCTGCACTGTGAATGTGAAGTTTTCTGAAAAATCACCAATCACTAAACAGTGGTTATCTTCCAAGTTTTCTTTAGTTTCCCTGAAATGTTTAGCTTGAACTTTTGATATAAAATGATGGGATTTTAAAAGAGTAAGCTTATCAATAAGAGAATGCAGAAACTCTTCACTGGACATTACTTGTGTTATGAGCTCAGCTCTATCGGTTGGCACCCATTGTTTGAAAGCAACTTCATCAGGCAGATTGTCAATTTGATTTTGTAAGAGATCAAGCAGGGTATCTGGTCCAGGACATTTTGAACAGGTGTCAAGCATACATTTTTCATTTTCAATATCACATACCATGAAAGCTATGAGGTCTTTATAATTTAAATTAAGCTTTGCTCCTTCTATCATAAGCTTTGTGTTTTGGTGATGTTTGCAAACACATACACTATGAGTTCCTGATGAACCCGGAAGAACGCACCACTTTGGTCGGAAAGCGCAAAACATAGAGCGACCAATTTTGTGATTTGGATATTTCTGTTTATATATGCTGTAGAGTTCGTTGAGTGAGAGAAGAATTAACCTTTTCTGTTTTTGCACCTTGACATTGTCAATCATAGTTGAAACATATTCCTTTTTACCAGGGCATAAGCGACTATTTTCGTCATCTTCGTAAAACTCTTTAACACAGTTAATAATAGCTTCACTTATTCGGTTGCCCTGTCTTTTTGAAAGATGTGGCAAAATACCTTGATCCTTTACTAGCTGCCTAGTTAACTTTACCATGTATTCAGATGCACCAAAGTCCTCAACTATTTTTTTCTTTGACCATGATCTTGGCAGTAGACTAATTATCTTAATTTTATCATCTTTACTAGACACTTTGAATTTTTCTTTTAGTTTAGTAATGAGTGCGTAGTACTCACTAATTGAAGTATCTGTTTCATTTAAACTCTGTGTTTCTAAGTCATTATGGAAAGATTCATCCAATTTTTGCTTGACTGTGCTTGTAATTTTATCAGTTTTTCTTTGCAAAGCTGACAGTCGTTGTTCTGTGTTAAGCTTTGTTATTTTACATAAAGGAGACAATTCCAAAGTTTCACAAATGGATTCCAATTGATACAACGGATTCTCCTCTACTAATTCAAAAGGGTCAGGAAGAAATTCAGGATCATCCTCAGCATTATTTTTTTCATCTTCGGGCAGTTTTTCTACAAAAATTTTTGATGCGCAATTTGAACATAGAGCTTGTCCAGGAATTATTTCAATGTTCATATTTTTACTTTTGGAAAGGTGTTCAATTAGTATTTTACGCAAACCGTTTTTGATTGGCCTTTTGTGGCTACCAAATGGGTCACAGCATTTTTTCCCAAAAATGTGGTTGTACTTGTGTAAATATTTATCTCTGTGGTAATGACAAATATTAGTAATTTCATTTGAAATTCTTAATTTTAGCAAACATTGTTCTTCAGATGGCAAGTCACATACCTTGATCAACTCTTTAGGTACTTCTTTGTTGTAGTGTTGTTTATGACACTGTTCACTTATTAGTTCACCCACAAAACAACTCATACCGAATACTTAAACAATCAATTAAATTCTTGAAAGCTAATATTAGGTGGATTTAAAAAACCACAATAATGCAAACAGAAAAATACAATTCCAAAACTACACTCTACAGCAGGACATGTTCACTAGTCAAATAACTATCACCAACTGAACCTCATCCATACCAAAGCATGTCACCTTGGAGTCTAGACTTGTGAGCACCAGAAAAGATCTTGACTGTACAAGCAGTTGCAGACTACTTTTTTTTTTTTTTTTGCCTCTCTTACACCAATAGATTTAAACCCCAAAAACCATAAAAAATAAACAAGAAAAACAAAGATTGGCAAATGAATGCTTGAGTCAGATTTACTGAACAAGTAAATAACCAAAAAAGAGAGAAGAAAGTGAAAAATCCATGCTTTTGACAACAGTATCTTTCGAATTCTTCCATGGCAAAAATAGCCATTATTTCTTTCTTTTTTTTCATCTGTTCTTTGATATACCAGTAAAAGCAAGAAAATTTAATTTAAACTAGAGTATATAAATAATTTTATCCCATGTCATTATTATGTTTTCATGATAGAACGATTTTTATTAAAAGAAATATAAACTTTTTAAAATGCTAGAATTGCTCAAGAATGTTTAATTGGATACGTTAGATAATATGAAAGAAATCAGTGTTGATGGTGGATTCTACTAAAATCAGATCATCTATTACAAGGCTCTTGTTTAGATTACCTGCATTTAAAGATAGATTTAAAAATAAAAAATAAAAAAAGAAAGAAGAAAACCACACAACACTTCACAGAATTAAAATTTTTCTTCCCAGCTGCTGTGGTGAATATTAGCTTAAGATGCTTTATGGGCGAGTTGTTGTTGTTGTTTATATTAACAAATGTTTTTGGCAGTATTATATATTATAACTTGAGCTGCATTTAAATATAAACTAAGTAAATTATTTTTAAAACTCTAAATAATAATTTATTGATTTAAGCATCAACTAACTTTGCCAGTTTAAATAATTTTAATCCTATAGTTGTTACTTTAGCATTGCACGAGTGTATTTAAAACGGTAGCGTTTTTATTGAAATCCACAGCTCTATAACTCAAAACGTAGTTGAATATCAGTCATAATTTTTTTGTGAGACATTCTTATTAGTATTAAGAACATTTTATAAAATTTTCACTTTTTTTCATTCAGTCCCTTTTCAGATATTGACCTACGAAAATTGGCATTAACGTGTTTTTGGCCATTTTTGAAAAGCCGTAGAAAAAAAACTAGTTCATTCTAAAGACTAAAACTTATGCTGTTGGTAGTACTATGAGTACTCAAACACAGAAATAAAATAATATTGCTGAGTCTATTTTCCTTCCTAAAAATTTACGGTCTCAAAAATTAGTGATTGTTAACTTTTTTCCGATTTTTTAGAGATAGAGTTTAACTGACTTTCCTGCATGATAGGAAAATAAAAATATGGTCTATTTAAAGGTCATTTTATGCTTAACACACTGGCTTTTAAATTATTTTGATATCTTTAAAAATGAATTGGCAATACAATTTTCCGCAAACTCTGTTTTTTGTCAAATTTGCCAAATTGCCATTTTAAAAATGGCTGCCAAATAAAAAATATGGCTAGTAAATTTTTTTCAATTGCAGTTTTGTTAATGTCTACCCATAGGTAATCCATGATAAAAGAATCGGGGAAAATTAAAAATGTTGAGCAACACCGACTGGGTGATTTGAAATGAATTGACCCTTAACTGTTTTTAACTATGTTGATAATTTCAAACAAAAATCATAACACAAGTAGAACATTGCAAATAGGGAATATTTTATGGCAGCAAATTTCACTGCTGAATTTCGAACAGAACAATATCGAAATGCATTTTCAAATGCTGTTCTCTTTATATTTTGCTCAGAAAGCTTTGTACTTTTTGTGTTTTATTTAGAAAATAATTTTTAAAAAGAAGGAAAAGGGAAAACTTGGAACACATTTGAACAAAGTTGAGAAATAACGAAATTGTTCACATGTGTCTTCTCCGCCTTTCCCTTCTTTCCCCTGCAACATTCTTTTTCCAATCTGTTGTTCCTACATCTAATGGAACTCATTATCTATGTGCCATATTTGATATTTTTGATTTCTCTTCTGTTTTGATACCATAAGCCCCTGTACAGTTAAAATTCAAAATTAATCATTTTTAAGTAAACATCATACAAATGACCCCCCCCCCCCCCCACCCACCCAGCAGTGATTGATACTTATTTTTAACCCGTAACAGGGGAGGTGAAAAAGTAGGACATAACGGGACGTGAGGTCTCTAAGACCGCTCTACTTTCAGATTTTTTTAAAAATCGTATAGTTAAGATACATTCCTGCAACTTCCCTTAAGTGCTGTTTGTACTTTTATTAGCACAGGAAAAAAATATTTTTGAATTCTGAATTAAAATATACCTTTTCCGATGAAATTTTACTAGAGCCTTAAGATTTTTCAAGAAAATTCATATTCTTTAGTAAATATTTTACTACTCGTAATAAAATTAATCTATTATTTATCAATGATTTTGTTTTAAGTGTTTAATATATACAGAACATTTTAATACCAGAAAATTGATTATATCACATTACAAGAAAATTTAGACAGTCTTTTAACTATAAGTATTTTGCTTCGTATTTCCAGGAATAATTCTGCCCTTATTGTCCCTAAAACATCATTGCGTATTTTTTGAACATATCAAACAACTCTCAACTTCAGCTTGCATTTCTTCTGCATAATGTGGGTAAGATGAAGGAACTCCTATTTAAACGGTTCGCCATGTCTGCTACTGCCAAAAATTGTAACACTTAAGGTGAAGTGCGGTCTGACAGACCACTTCTAAAGAATGCAATGAAATTTAAACCAGATGCACTCACCAAAAGATGCTGATAAGTAGAGACGTACCGAGTAGCACTTTGGCCGAGTAGCCGAGTACCGAGTACTCGGCCTTTCACTACTCGGCCGAGTACCGAGTTACCGAGTACTCGGCCTTTTACTACTCTGCCGAGTTACCGAGTACCAATTATGTTTTAAGTAGAACCACTGACACACATGTGATGAATTTTGAACTTATTGGAATAGTATTATAGACCTCCTTGTCCATATAATAGTTTTTAAAACTAAATTCCAGCTGAAATTTAAGTACGCATTACATAAACAATTTTGTTTGTGTCAAAAATTTTACAAAAAAATTTTGTTTTTAAATAAATAAATAAAAGGTATGATAATCAAGTTGGAATTAAAACAAATTACAGTAAAACCCCTCTAATGCAGATACTAACAGGACAATTTTTTTTTTTTTTTTTGTATACCTTTTTTGCATAATTTTTAATAAATAAGTTTTATTTACTTTGGGGACATTAAAATAAAGATTTATTCCATTGAAGCATTACAAACTTCATTATTCTCAAAATTTAAATTTGACTTATAAGTTTTAATTGTAAATGATTGCAGAATATAATGCTTGCTCTTTTTTTTTTATAAATTTTAGTATCTGTCTTGGACAATATTCAATTTTTTAAAACTACTCGGTATTGGCCGAGTATCTGATCAGAATTTCGCCGAGTACCGAGTACTCGGCAAATTGGCCGAGTAGGCCGAGTACCGAGTAGTTACCGAGTACTCGGTACGTCTCTACTGATAAGCAAAAGGGGTGTTCAAGGTCACAAAACAAAAAGCTATTGGGAAAAACCATTCAATCAGACTGAATATAAAATAGGGGTGATCCGATGAACTCTTGAGCGGTCTGTGAGACCGCACCTCCCCTGTTATGGGTTCGAAAAACAGACTTGCCAACTTTCCGGATTTAGCCCGGTAATGCCGAATTTTTGCCGCGTCTTCCGGGTAACCGGATTTTTGTGATTTTTTTTCCGGAATTCCTCTAATTTTTCCATCGGTAATCAAAAGAACATGTACGGATTCGAATTTTCTTTCGTTGTGGAAGGAGACGTTCCTTTACTTAGCGCGACACCGCGAGCCTGCTATTGGTTCACCCTTCTAACGATCACTATTCAACATGACATCATAGATCGCTCCGTGGCAGCGCCAAATTCAACGCTGTTCCCCGTTGTTGGTGACCCTAAATCTTTCCACTCAGCAGGATGGTTTGAAATGTTTTGCATCGTGCCAAATAGACACGTTTAGTGTGACGTCAGGGGTTGCCAGAAACATGGGGAAGTTTCCAATCATGCCGTTGCTATGCGCGTTGCTAAGGGAGAATCAGCATAGGATCTTCGTACAAATAGGGTTAGAGCGATCTTTAATTGATGGTTTTTTGCAAATTAAATGCTTCAAAAATTTTTTTAGTGGTTTCAAGTTACATATAAGCCACCCATAGACATCATTTGATGAGTATCGATAGTTTTTACTTGTGAATCGGGTTAAAATTCGGCAATACATAGACTTATGTGGAATACAAGTGTTTTTTCTAGAGTTATACACTCTTCTTATTATTATTTCTTTTTCTTTGGGGGGAGGGGGACAGGTCCGCCATTTGAGAGGGTCAGGAGAGGCATTGCCCCTCTCATGCTTTTGGAAAATAACTGTATTTCTATAAATTTGGTGTAATTTTTGCTGTTTTTCGACACAACATACATTGACTATTTGCCTTTTGCACGTATCCTTCTAGAAAATTTGAAATATCATGCCTTGGGGGGGGGGGGAGATTTTTCTTTTAAAATTTAGTTAATTATTATTTTATTTATTTATTTTTATTTATTTATTTATTTTTTTTTTTTTGACGAAGAGGAGTAGTTTTAATTGAATTGTATGCATTCTTTTCTTTTGAAGACGAGATGCCATGTCAGCCTAGTCAGATACCTGGAGGGTGGAGGATATTTCTCCATTTGTTCCAGAAATAATTCATATTTTAATAAAGCTCCATTCCTTCGGGCTCTTTGGGGGTAAGGGAGAATAGCTTGTTTTTTTTCCGAATTGTCACGAGTATTTTATTTTATTTTATTATTTTTTTGTATTACGAGGTGGGGGATTTTTACTTTACCCTACTTGTTATACATATTTTTTATATCAATATACATATAGATTGAAAATTTCAGTTTGTTCTACTATTTGCAATGCATAGTTCAATTAAATTCTTTTTTTCTTCGGGGGGAGGGGATATTTCTTCTTCTCGCGTAATTTTAAGTAATTGCTCTTTGGGGGAGGGCAAGGATACACATATTTGTTTTTTTTTCTAGTTTCAATGGGAACTTTATCAATTTCTTCAAGCTAGTTTTTATTGCTGTTCAGAATAGAGCTCAATTGGAGTTTAGCTTAAATTATGTGTAGGTTCTCGCAGAGGAAAAACTTTTAAATTAAAATATCCCGATCAAACTCGTATTAGGATAAGGACAATGTAACCTAACATCTCCCTCCCCCCCGAAAAAGAAAATGTCAATGCAAACAAGCAATACAATCGAGAAAAGTAAAAATTCTCCTTCCGAAAACAAAAAATAACTTGTACCATTAAAAAAAAATCCTGCCCGAAGAAAATAATTATAATCTAATTCTTTCAAAGCTTTAAACAAGATTAAAAAAAAAAAAACCTTCCTTGTCCCGTCATTTCAAATTTTTCTATGAAGGGGGTGGGGGTAGAGGTGTATACTGGTATTTTTCTTTGGTAGCCAGTGGCTACCAACACCAAAAACTTTGGTAGCCACTTCAAATTTTTGGTAGCCAAACATACACCCACATATATATATATATACAGAAAAGCACCGTTTATACATTTCTCTTTGTTACATTTTTTGAATTGGTCCCTGCAGAATCCAATACATTTTAATGCATACCTATTGTACGTTTTTCCCCTTATACACTTTTTTCATACAGTCCCTTCAAAAACGTATAAACTCTGCTTCACTGTACATATATTTTATATATCTATGTATTAAAAATCTTAGCACAATAAAAATCAGTACCAGTGAAGATTGGTAAGTATTTTCCTTCTCTCATTGAAGAAATCTGAGAATGATTTGGATTGAAATAGGATGGAGGAACACATTAAGTTAAAAATCTAATATTTGTTTGACCTACTGGTTTCACTTTTCATGGAATCCCCCTAGACAACATATTTGCAAATTTAAATTTGTAGGACCAAATTTTAAAATTCAAAACCACATAATAAAAACAAACTAGAAAAATATTTGTAGTTTGCGAACAAATGGTTATTTTAAAAATCTGAATTAGAATTGAACTAATAATAAAGTAGCTATCCACTACTCTAGAAATCTGCCTATCAACATACGACATTTAGTATCGTTTATAGAAATAATACATTTCAAATTCAACAGCAAAAAAAATATGTTTAGATTTAATATTTTAGGATAAAATTAAATTGATTAAAATAAAGCTTGTAAAAATAAATATATGAACAGGATTTATTACTTTTTAGTTATTAAAATATAACTTTCAATTATCAAAACTTCTGAAGTATTTAAAAAATGCAAAAAGATTAGCAAAACTGGTGTGCAATGTCGGCACGTTTCCCGAAAATAATTGCATTTATTATTTATTAAAATAAAACTTAAAATAAGCTGACAACTTCCGACTGCTAAAAAAATTAAAATATGTTGGTACAAGATGCAAAAGGAAATCTAAAGCACAAGATGCAATTATCCTCAAAGTGCGATTCCAAAGTTAGCATGGCTCCAAAAATAAATTCTTTTATTAAAATGGAACATAAAACAAGCTAATCTAAGGTAGCACACATCAAAATAACTTTTGCTTATCAAAAATATGAAGACAATTGTACAAGATGCAAAAAGATTGAAAATTCAACCACGAGGTGCAGCTCCCCGCGAAGTGCGATTACAAAGGAAGCATGGCTTCAAAAATAAATTCTTTTATAAAAATAGAACATAAAAGAACTAATATAAGGTTGCATTTATCTAAATAACTTTCGGCTGTCAAAAATATTAAGATATGTATAAGATGCAAAAGGATTTAAAACTCAACCACGTGGTTATAGTTATCCGCGAAGTACGATTACAAAGAAAGCACGATTCCAAAAATAAATCAAGTCTTTTAAATAAACATAAAAATAAGCTAATTTAAGGCAGCCTGTGCCAAAATAACTTCTGATTATCAAAAATATTAATATCTGTACAAGATCCAAAGGGATTGAAAACTCAACCACGAGGTGCAATTCCCCGCAAAGTACGATTACAAAGGAAGCGTGGCTTCAAAAATTAATTCTTTTCTTAAAATGGAACATAGACCAAGCTAATCTAAGGTAGTATACGTCAAAATAACTTTCATTTGTCAAAAATATTAAGAAATGAACAAGATCCAAAGGGATTGAAAACTCAACCACGAGGTGCAATTCCCCGCAAAGTACGATTACAAAGGAAGCGTGGCTTCAAAAATTAATTCTTTTATTAAAATGGAACATAGACCAAGCTAATCTAAGGTAGTATACGTCAAAATAACTTTCATTTGTCAAAAATATTAAGAAATGAACAAGATGCAAAACTATTGAAAACTCAACCACGAGGTGCAGTTCCCCGCGAAGTACGATTACAAAGGAAGCATGGATCCAAAAATAAATCCATTCATTAAAATCAAACACGAAATAAGCTAATTAAATTTAGCCTGCGCAAAATAACTTCCGATTTTAAAAAATATTTTTAATATTTACAAGGTGTAAAAGGATTGAAATCTAAATCACGAAGTGCAATTTTTCGCACGAAGTAATGGCTCCCTAAATAAAAAGTCATGAAAATTAAACATTAAATAAGCTAATTTAACGCTGCATCTGTCAAAATATTTTCAGATTGAAAAAAAAAAATATTATATTAAAATATTTGCAAGATGTAAAAGGAACAAGGGAAGCATATTTTCGCGAAGCAAGTCGTGAAAAGTTTCATGACACCGGTGTAAGTCGGCCACTTTAAAGTAATTTGGTACTTCTAAAAATTGATTTTTAAATCGATAGCGTATTATACAGCAGAAAAATAATGTATTTGGTAACATGTTTAGTTTGTTACATACGTTACAGTAATCTTTCCAAAAAAAAAAATTTTTTTTCTATAATAATGAAAAATGAACTGACTTGATGCTGGTTGTCTTCGTTTTGAAGAACTGAAATAAAGTTTTGGAAGATGTATCCAATTTTATTCTCTTTGAGCTACCTCTACTCGCCATTTTCAACCTTTTAAAAAGTCATCAGAATTAGCTACGCCGCCGTATTTACGTTTCCCCTCCTCAGGCACTGCAGATGCTGCGGTGTTGACCTTGATTGGGTTCGGGGATCATGTCTACTGGACCGCGGGGGGGGGGGGGGTTCAGTTTTCACCCCCCCCCCCCCCCCCGAACAATGCTCTAAGCCCCGAACGCAGTGTAGGTGTAGCAAATGGGAAGTGGTCAACGAATCAACGAGGAGAGAGGCAACATTTCAACTTTTCTTGAGGGTCAGTAAGTGACGTCGCGTCTAGACGAGTGACTACGATAACTTCAACTTGGGGGGATTTTTTTTCCCCTTTAGTCACCCGGTGGCGATCGGCGCTGAAATCTTTGGTAGCCATTGAAAATTTTTGGTCGCCAATTGGCGAGTAGCGACCGCTAATCTGCACCTCTAGGTGGGGGAGTTGCAAATCATATACAGTCAATGCATATTGCATCGAAAGACAAAAAATTACGCACAAATTTATGGAAATACGGCAATTTTTCGAAAGCGGGGGAGGGGGGCAATGTCTTTCCAGACCCTCGCAAATGGCGGAACAATTCCCCTCCCCCCCCCCCCAAAGAAAAAATAAGAGTGTATAACTCTGGAAAACACACTTTTATTCCGCATATAGGTGCATGTTTTGCCGAATTTTAACCCAATTCACATGTAAAGACTATCGATACTCGTCAAATGATGTCTATGGGTGGCTTATATGTAACTTGAAACCACTAAAAAAATTTTTGAAGCATTTAATTTGCAAAAAACCATCAATTAAACATCGCTCTAACTCTATTCGTACGAAGATCCTATGTTGTTTCTTCCTTAGCAACGGCATGATTGGAAACTTCCCCGAGTTTCTGGCAACCCATAACGTCACTACTAAACGTGTGTATAAAACGTTTGCGCACGTTTGCTACTTTGCTTACATTAGCTACTGCGGAGTGCGTAAGCAGTGAATGGTAAGAAAGCTTCGGAAAAGTTTGAATTTTGGTGGAGTTTGACGATGTCTAGAAGAAAATATAATTCTATCTTTAACAAGTCTTACAGTGTTGATCATCCATTCATTATAGAATCAAGAAAATGTCAACAGTTTGCGTTTTGCTCTTTTTGCCGTTGCGATTTTTCCATAGCCCATAAAGAAAAAGGAGATGTTAATTCTCATATTCGCACGAGCAAACACCTGGACAGTAAACAAAGTGTTGAAGATAATCAAACTTTTGAATTTTTCTCGACCAGTTTTTAGTAGCTCTTCCAATGCTGGTATCCAGGCTGAGTGTTTGTTCACATCGTTCTTAATTGAACACAACATACAAGGGGTCACTGCTGTGATCAGAAATTTGACTCTGACTTTTTGAGAAGAGCCAAATCATGCACTGCAAATGCATTAAATAAAAATTAAAAAATTATTTAAATATGTATATAAAATATTATTCTAGAATAACCATAATTATTATTACTCAAGATGTTAATAAAATATATATTAAAGTAAGAACAACAATCAATGGAATGTTGTTGGGATGTCTCAATAAATTAACTCCGGTAAATATTACAGAATTTGTTTCCTTAGTATTCAATGCAATTTTGTTGTAATATGTGTTGATCACAATTTTTTAGTACTCGTTGGAACAGTTGCAGGATTTTTTTTCAAGGTTGGCAGGTCTGAAAAAAAAAATTGAAAATATATTCAGATGTTTTTTATAAATAATTATTTATTTCATCTTTTATGAAATATGGATGTCAAAATTTGATAATTGCTGTTTTAAGGGTTTTTTTTTTTTTTTCCAGGAATTATTAAGATTAATCAATTTTCTTCAAAATTATTGCAATTAAAATTTGTTCAATTCTTTTATTGAAAATTTCTTTGAAATATTCTTTTAAAAATTTAAAAGTATTTTGACGTAGTTTCATAAAGTTGCTGTTCCATTTTCAACTAATCAGTTTGCTCAGCTAAATGCTACCTCATAAAATTCATGTAAAAGGTTGAAAGCTAAAATGAAAGTGAGTAAAAAACTTAAAGCATAGTACAATCTTTTAAAATTATTTCTTTTAATGCATCCCGCATTCTTTTCTTGGTGATATCATATTCAGATATATTTCTCTCCTTATTCTCCTAAGTAGATAAGCCTCATGAAGCCAGCCAGGAAGGAAACTGTAACTTCCAGTGAAATAAGTGTCACAACTTCCTTTAGAAACAAATTGCTCTCTGCTTGCAAAAAATATTTAATCTCTTTTCTGTCTTGCATTTAAATCAATGGGTTTAAGAAATGTTAACATTTTTTGAGATTATATATTTTAATAATAAATATAAATTTGTGATGAATACTTATTCAGCTCAGGCAATTCACTTTTACTAAGAATAAAAGAATGTGACATCATGCTTTTTCTAACTTCAAACAATGTATTTCAGGACTATATGGTTGATATCATGTGGATTAATCTTACACCATCTGTTGTGATGATTAAAGCAACCACTAGAGCCTTGCTTGAGAAACACTTGTGCTATTATCTGATTGATGAATGTAATTAAATGCTATCGTGCAGTATTGTAAGTATTTTTATCCCTTTACCTATTGTATGTTTGTGGCTAAAAAATTAGCATTATTATGAGACTAACCAATTCTAAAAATAGAGTAGTTTTTTATTCTTGTTCAGTATACAGTCTTGAAAAGCATTAAGTGCTAACACATTCATAGGAAATATTTTCCTTTTTATACCTGCAAGACCTATTTTCACAACCGTTAGTTTTAGTTGTATACTTCCAGTTAAAAAAAAAAAAGTCAAAATAAGTTGCAGAGTTAAAGTATTGAAAATTTGAAAGCAAAAGGAAAATTAGGGGGAAAATATGCAATCTAACTTTTATACAGATCCTACATTCCATAACTTATGTTTAGGGAAGTAATCTCCAATGCAAAATGATTCCAACAGAAACGGTTTCACATGCGTCTAATATTCACTGAGAGAGATATGAAACACAGTGCTTTGTTACTTACACCATTTTACACCAGCAATACCTTTGCGTGGGCAGGGCCGTAACCAGGGATGATAGTTTTACCAATGAACACATTTCTTAGGAAATCTGTATGAAAAATAAATTGATTTAATTCATATATTCTATTCATTTTTTTATTGCACTAAGATAATTTAAGGGGAGGGGGGGGGGTGCTGCTAAAAAGACATTAAAATAAGCAAATGTAAAAGGATGTATATATTAAATAAAGGGGGAAATCCGATGTGTACACTATATAACTTCAGCCCTGTTAAATATTTAATGTCTGTTTAATAACTCATAAGAAAAATACTTGTACCCGCACATTTGAAATAATACTTCTTAGAATTCATATTTTTTTGACAATTATAAAACATATAAAATATGGAGTTAGGTACTTTCAAGTTTAAAGAATTTTGAAGTATCTGTTAGCGACAGGTTTTTAAAATCGGAAAGCTAATGCTGTAGTGTTCTGTAAGAAATAGTGCTTGCTATAACTTAAAAAAAAATATATATATATACTGTGCATAAAGTACCGAGTTTGTACAACACTTCAGTAATATGATTTTTCAAATAAAGCTGAAAAAAAAAAATATTTAAGAAAAGTTTCGAAAATTTTCGTAGGGCGTTTGAACCAAAAAAACCTTACCTTTATTACAACCCTGCTTTGAGGTGGAAATATAGCAGCTAACGAGTGTTTAAAATTGTATGTAGGGAGAGATGGGGTATGTTGGTCAGCTTTTTTTTTTTTTCCGAATTTTCAATAACTTGAATACATTTTTTTCATTTTCCTAAAACTGCAACTTATTGAAGTTTTATTGTATTTGTAATTATGTTTCCCTTTCCATGTTACCTAGAAAAAATTAAAAGTATTTAACTTTTACAGTATAACCCCAATTTAACAATTTTCATGGGATGGGGAAAAGTTACCATTGATTCAAGGATAATGTTAAATCGAGCAGCAAAGACATTCAATGCAGTTAAATCCGGCCAAGTGAAATGTATAACTTTTTGAGGAAACTGTTAAATCAGGTATCATTAAATCAAAGTTCTACTATGTATATGTTTTGACCCATGAGATACATCTTAGTTGTCCCCCACTACAGGTAGCATAGAGCTACCGCAGGTGGCAAATGGACGTTGGCTAGCAAATCTCCCCTAGTTATATATAATTTCTTGTTTCGAAAATGTAAAGTTATCCGCATTATCGATCCAGATTTGTGAGAGCCTACTGTATTTTTATGTATGCATCTTTATTTATCTCAGATGTGCAATGTTTTAAAAGTGGCTACATTGTGTTTCCTTTTAGTGACTTGTGAGGTTGCTGATGCCATGGGAAACCTCTGTGTCAAAAAGAATGATTACGTACAGAGTATGCCTCAACCAAGTGGCAGAGAGAATGCAGAAATGACAAATGAGACAACTTTGTCTAATGAGAGCTTGATTGAAAGTCCCAATGGCAATATTGGCCAACTTCATGAGAGGCAGCGTTTCCCTAGCCAACAGAACCAAATATCATTTTCACCAGATGGTCATAGACAAATTAATAGTTGTGAGTGTTTATCATAGTCTATTTGTTTGATATAAATATTGTTTAAAAGTGTATGTTGATGAAACAAAAACATAATGAAATCGGCATTGATGCGTCTTTATACCAGAAAATTATGATGAATTGTAATTTCCCTTGTGTATTTCTTGTATGTTGTGAAATTCATATTTTTATCCCTTTTCATTAGAAATTCATTAGTTACTGAAAAATATTTCTTGACATTAAGATCTAAATTTTGCTGTGCTCATTTACCAGAAAGATCACCACCCCCTTGAAGCAGAAACACAGTTTAAAGGTTTAAGGGCAGAGGTGGGTTATTTTCAGGAACATTTTAGGTTGTCAGTACAGTGTTGCCAGATGGTCGAATCCATATTTCCCCAATTCCCTTTCAACTTTTCCCCAAAAAGCGATATTTTCTATTAAAATTCCACAAATTCAAAAATTATTTTTCCACTATTATTTTCATAAAATGAATAGACTCCCTCCAATATTTTTGTCTCTTGAAAAAAATAAAAATTCCCCAAATAGCCAAATTTTCTTATAAAATTCCCCAACTTTTTTTTTCTTCCCATTTTCCCCCTTTTTTTTTTTTTTTTTTGTCTTCTTTATCTTTATCTTTCTTTATCTTCACTAATAATAAAGCTGAAAGTCCCTCTGTCTGGATATCGTCAGGATTGCTGTGACGCGCATAGCGCCTAGACCGTTCGGCCGATTTTCATGAAAATTGGCAAAGAATTAGTTTGTAGCATAGGGTTGTGCACCTTTAAGCAATTTTTCGAAAATTTAATTTTGTTCTTTTTCTATTCCAATTTTAAGAACATTTTCCCGAGCAAAATTATCATAAGATGGACGAGTAAATTACCAAGTTATCATAACATGGAACCGTAGCGTGGGCAAGCCAATTGGCGAGAAATTCATCATGCATTAGGAAAACCAATAGACCTTTTAATTTTCTACTACGGGCAAAGCCGTGCAGGTGCCACAAGTCATAAATACAAACGCCTGACCGAAAGATAAGAAATAACCAAATAATTTTTTTTCTACTCGCATTTACTACTCTGCTTCTGTATGTACATTTGAACTTTGATTTTTGTATATATTTATCCAAGAACGTTCTTCATTACACTTATTTTTACCTTTTTCACCTATCAACTAGTTACGCAGAATAATAATGCGAATTCCGAAGCATAATATTCCACATAATGCGAATTCCATAAAGTTGAGCAAAGCTTAACCAACGCTGTTTGATACGAACAATGTAACTACTACTTCTTGACGCGAATTTAAATTCGAAAAAAAAAAATTCCCAAGGTTTTTTTTCCCCCCAGGATTTCCCCAAGAAAAAAATTGTTCCCCATAGAATTCCCCTCAAAACCCATTTCCCCAAAATTTCCCCAGAGAGTACCAGATTTCCCCACAATGGGAAAATTTCCCCCAATCTGGCAACACTATCAGTACTACACCAAACAAGTTTTGTACCAATCACTTGATATTGCACTCATTTCGGGTCAAATTGATTTTATTAAGTGACTGATTTTTAAACCTAACTAACATTCCTTCAAGGTGTGCAAATGGAGTCAGAACCTCTTGTTATCATATTAGATATTACTTATTTTATTACATCATTTTTTTGTTGAAAATTCCAGATGTGCTGAATAGATAGATGGGATGGGTATTAGTTGACATTTATTTCAGGATTTACTTGTATATATGGCCATTTGTTACTTCTCTTGGTCATAAAATGGTTATTTTGTTGAAACAAAATTTGTTTGGTTTTCTTTAAAATCTTCAGTTACGGTGCATTGTGAAACTATAATTTTCTTAGTGCTACCTTTGAAATGTTTTCCTGTTGTATCCGAAATAAGATAAAAACAAAAAAGCTGCGTATGCATTTCAAAAATTATTAAAGGTCGTTATCGCATGCTATTCAGAAAAGGAGAAATTCTTTTTCTATAGTAAATTATTGTTTATTACTTTAAGCTCGCATATAAATATCTTTTGAATTAAATGAACATATCATTCTCCTAATCATCTGTGCTCATCGTTTATCTAAATATTAAAATTTTCTTGGACTACTTATTAGTTTTATTAATTGAGTAATTTATTTATTTTCTGAACTCTCTTGATTTTTTTGCCTCCTAAAAAGGTCTGCATGAACCCTCTTATATCCATCACTTGAACAGACTTGCCAACTCTTCTGCTTTAGATAAACATTAACAATTTTTTCAATTTTGTTTTTGTAATATTTTAGCTCTCTGCTGTTTAAGGACAATTTGTTTTGTTTCTTTTAAACTTATGAACCATGTATGACCATTTTTTATAATTTATGCCGGAGAACATAAAAATGTTAAGAGTTCAGTGCAACCTCAAACTTTCTTTAAATGATGACACAGTTCTCAAGAAAACACAGGAGATTTATTTACAACTATGTACAAGAAATGTCGTTAACAACTGCTAAATTAATCATAGCAATTATGCAAGTATCAATTAACACCGGAAACTCAACGGTAACACACGTATTTACATCAAATAACTCAGAAACACAGCGCAAAGGCTAATACACACTTTCCAGCACAACGGCTGAATTGAGACTCTATAGTTAGAAAGCAAACTGACTCTCCTCTTCATTCACAGGACACACAGCAATTTATAAACCCAGAGAAATTTCTACTTGATTCAGAGATTCGAGTCTTCATCGCGTTTCCGTAAAATCCATTTCTTTCTCCATGTTTTGTTTTTATTCCATTCACAGATCTTATCAGGGGTCCAAATATGTCAGTCGAATGTTAGGGGGTTGTATGTACATTACAAGAAATTATTTACAGGTTACGTTACTAAGATACTTTTAGATGAAAAATAATGGAATAAACGCCAAATTTAGCCAGATTACAACAAATTAATCATAAAAATAATTACTATCTACAAAATTTGTAACAATATCAATTTTGTGCTCCTGACAATCATCTCATTTAAAAGCACAAAAATTTCTCCTGCTTTTTTGTTGCTGCTTTGACGTTGGCGAGTCTGTTTAAATAACATTATGATCCGCATAGGCCCCTAAAATCTTGCTTTAAAATGCATTATTTCAAATATGTTAAAGTTTTGGTTTACTTTTTAGTAGGAGTGTGTGGACTTTGTTGAAGAACTTAGAACAGTGGTGCCCAACCTAAGGCTCACAGGTTACATGGGGCCCACGAACCTGATTCGTAATGATATCAACAATTATAGGTTTCTAATTTTCTTGCCTTCTCCACATTTTCCTATTTTATTTGCAAAATTTTATAATATTTTGAAATTTCATATGTGCTCTGCCCGATGAAAATCATGTTAATATGAGGTGTGACTCTGTTCTAAAAAAAGGTTGGACACCACTGATTCATAATTTTGGCATTCTATGAAATATGTTATTTTTTATTGCAGTGAAAATAGTTGTAGCTTTGTATTCATACACTGCCCGTGATCAGGGTGATTTAAGTTTCCGAAAAGGAGATAGACTTGGCATTCTTGATGACAGGTAAAATTTAGATTAATAATGTTGAAAAATTGGAATTGAAACATCATTTTTTCCTTGCTTTTTTAGTGATTCAACTGACAAATTTAAGAGCAAAGTAATTTTATGTGCTAGACATTGTTTTTAGCCATTTCCGTGCCAAAATACACCCAATGGTCAAATTTTAAAAAAAGCTTTATTTAAAATGTTTCTTCATTTTTTTATAGTAAATAGATTGACTTTCATATTATCTATGCAAAAATTGCTTTTTATGTTCTGCATCTGGCAACTAGCATCAAAAAGACATTTGTAAACACATGTTGCTGCACGCAAAGTTGATCATTTTCATAAGGATCTTTATCACATACATGATAAGTTGATGTATATTATATTAGTGCGTTTTAAAAGTGTTTTTGCAGTACTTTAAGGATGCATGCCAATTTTTTCCAATAATAATTAAAACATAGTTAAATTTTGCATTTTTGAATAAGCCTAATGTATGTAGTGTGAGTCACACAAAACATAGAAATTTTATTTTTATTAAATAATGCTTATAGTTTCAGCTCTAATACTTTTTATTTTCTTACTTCTGCACAATTCATTTGATATAATTTTGAATATGCACCGGGAAAACCTGGAATTGTCAGGGAAAATGGTCAGGAAAAATTAAAAGTAGCAAATTTCTGAAAATGTCTGGGGAATTTCTTTTATTTTCCGTTTGTTCTTAGCGCGGCGAGCGGTCAAAATTTTCTTTCAGCCTTGTTTTTCCCGCCGCCATTCCTGACTTTCTCCTCTCCCCTGCAGTTCTTTTTATCAACTCTCTGGCATTTGGCAGGTCATAGCAGTCCATGGACAAGAAGGTATTTTTTGCCTTCGTAGTTTGAGCGGGCCCTGTCTAAACACTGCTTTTTTGCGTCAACAATTCTGCAGTTGTTATTACTATTTTGAGTACGAGAGTGCATCAGAAGTCCTTAATGAGCTGCTATAATCGTTTCATGTTTTTATATTATTTCTTTAAATTTAGCTAATGAAATGGTTTTCTTCTTAATGGCTCTTTTGTTCTATAAATTTAGTTCATTAGACAATTTTAAATTTAGAAAGTTTCTTTTTTGCAGGAGTATTGCTAATCTTTTAGATTTTGGTAGTGATCTTTAATGACTGTTTGAATGCGCTTCTTTCTTTCAAAATAAAAGTAATCTGATTTTTAAAAAAAAGAAAAGTGCACATCAAAGAGTTTTGTGATCATTGCTCAAAATTTTACTTTCAGGGGTGCCTGCCTACAGGGGGGATTATGGTGGAAGTTGCGCCAACGAAATTTTTGGGAAGATTTTTTAATTTATTTGAATTGATTTGTTTTTATTTAGATTATTTATTTTATTTTACTTTATTTATTAAATCTGTGTGTGTGTATTTCATTGGCGGAGCACAGAACTTTTCTTTTAAAACAAAAATAATTAAAAATAGCTAAATAAAAAATATTAAAATAACAAATAAAGAAAAAAAGTAAAAAATAAAAAAACTGCATAGGCGTTCAGAAATACTGGGGGGGGGGGGTGCTTCATGAGCAACAAATAGGGGAAATATGTAGAGCTAAAAGAAGCATGATTTTTTTACAGGCCAAAGAGTCTAAAAGCCCAGTGAGAGGATGTTTATATCCAAAGATATAAACATCACCAAAATATCACTTCCTTTTGCATGTAGTGTGAGTCACATTTGTATTTTAACACTTCCAACTGTCATGTAAAGCTTTTAGTGAATAATAATAGGTTGAATAGTTTGTTTCAATGCTAATTAGTGATGCTGAGAAAAAAATAGAAGATAATTCTTCAATAAGTTTGAGATAAAGAAGTATTTGTATCTTAAAAATTCTCAATTTGTATTGTGAGTCACGCATGGAATTAACCTGTTATACTTTCCAAAGTGATGAATGAACTATTATTGAATATTTTGCAGAAGTTAAGCTAGAAAAATAAACTTTAATATTCATACTAAAATAAGCTTAACAGTTAAAGATTTTTAAAATCATGTACTCTGCTTTACAAAGTTGTTGAATTTTAAAAAAAATAATGTACATTACTTTTAGTTAATTTGTTCGTTTTTTTTTAAATTTGGAGCAATACGTTAATTAATTTTATAAATGCTTAATGTTGCATCAGTTGTTCAGAATGGGCATAAAATAAAGCCCCTATCAGAGTCTGAAATCTTAATAATTAGAATGATTTAGCAAACTGAGCAAAATGTAATAAAATTTGACATTCTTGCACTGTTGAGTGTGAGTGGTTGTGATTTTTAAAGAAATAACACTGAATGCCCAAAGTCGGCACTTGGCAAGACTATAGTTTGAAAAAATGCTATAAGACTAGGAAAACTAAGAAATTAAAATAAATTAAAAAAAACAGTTAAAATACTGTTAAAAATCAAGGATATTTTTAGTTTACTGCAGAAACTGGAGAAATTAAATGTAAAAAAAAAAATCTTTAAAATTTGACTGCACTAATAATCTTTTTTCCTTCATAGCGATACTGATTGGTGGCATGCCTGCCACTTAATAAATCAACAGAATGGTTACATACCTCGTAATTATGTTGCACCAGAACAAACAGTGGAAAGTGAGGAGTGAGTATTATTTTAATTATTTTCTTTTTTGAACAAATGCTTTCAGATGCTAATTGGGTCCTATTTTCCTTCTGTTTGGTTCTAAGGGTGGAAAATACTGATTTTTCAAACAGAAAAATTCACATCTTTACACAAATTTTCAAAACATGTGGCCAAATACAACTTTTTGCAAAAAAAAAAAATAAATAAATAAATAAATAAAATAAAATAAATTAAGTTAGAAACTAATTTGCATTATTATACTTAATGGAAACATAACCAAACTTAAAAATAATGTTAATGACATGATGTAAAACCACTTTTAATCTTTTTTCTAATGTCTTTTTATGAACAGTTGCAGCAAAAAAAAAAAAAAAAACACACAAGTATAAAGAGCACAGAATATATATATGAGACAGTGAAAAGCAAACGGATGTAAGTGGCAAAATTAAAAATTTGGAGACAACCAGTACAAATGGCAATTGAACCCTTTTTCTGTCTTCAGGCTGGAGATAGTACTAGTAGCCCTGGTAGGTGCTGCTGTACAGCATGATTTATTTTTAAAAAAATCAATGAAAGCCTACCTAGGATGTTATCTTTATAGTTGTTTTATTCAAAACTTGAAAATGTCCATTTACATCTCTTTGCTTCTCACTGTATCACCACTTGCATCCACTGCCTCATATGAGGCAGTGGATGCAAGTGGACATTTTCAACTTTTTGATTAAAACGCATTTAAAGATCAGATGGTAGATAGGCTTTCATTAAAATGTTTTTCTAAATCATGCTGTATAGCAGCAATTACCAAAGCTACTAATACCATCCCTTGCCCCAAGACTGAGGAGAGGTTCCCCTACAATGTGTACTGGTTATCTCCAAATTTTTAATTTTGCCACTTACATCCATTTGCTTCTCACTGCCTCATATGATATATTAAAAAAAAAAAGAAAAAAAGGGCTAAGAGTCTATTAATCTAAACTTAAAAAGATTTAAGTCAAATTTAATATAGGTGGCATAGTAGTATGCTATAAATACAAAGAAACTAGCTACGTCGTCCGGCTTTGCACAGTCTACCTCTAAAATAAAAGTTATGTGAAGTGATGCGTGTTCAGCAATCAGGCTTGAACAAACAAAAAAATCAGAAACATTTTGTGGCACATTGCGGAAAAATTACTTAAAAAGAAACGTTTTAAATCCCCCGATTGCAGGAAAAGCCTCAAAACAAAAGCCAGAATTTTATTTGTTCGTATTCAAGAAAAAAAAATGTCAACAAATCTTTCTTAATGATTTTAATCAAAGGATTGTTACAGAAAGTTAAGATGAAGCACTGAATAATAATTTAAATGGAGGAAAGCCTTCGAAAAATAGGGATTTTAATGTCGCAATCAAAGTATCATAAATAATAGTTTTTAATTGATATCTCCACTAATTATTATCGGAGGATAATGTTAAATAGCCAAACATAAAGATGGGAAAATTACGAATCTATTGATACCTGGTTCTCTGGTGTTTAAGAGAAGTAACTCGGACATAGTTAGATAGGTACATACACTCAGTTCTGAATACTAATAAAAATAGCAACTAATTTAAAAGCATTCACTGTCCAGTGACCACTAACTAAAAAAATAAATTTTCAGGTTAAGTATGGAGAGAGAATTTGAATAGATTTAAATAGTCAAGTGGGGATAAAGAATAGCAACAAAATCATTAGAAGAAAGAAAGATTGTACTGACTCAGAAAAGGGCAAAACTAGTGAGATTTAGAGTATTCAAGAGGATTTCTAAGGTTTAAATCAAAAATGATTTATATTCATGATTCTCTATTTATTATTAGGGGAAAAAATAGGAATTAAAAAAAAATGTTAGGAATAGCATGCCTATCTAGAAAATGTACTGACGGAAAAAGAATCCCTACACTAAAAAAGACTTACTTGTGTGAGATAAATGAAATTTGATAAATATGTATGAAAGATGACATTTAAATATTGCACATAGTAGCGCCACTCAGAGCTTGCAAATCAGGGTTGCTGTAAATGCATGCTCAGCACCCAACTAATAAAAATTGGAACAACAAAAGATTTAATCAATAATTATAGTTTAAAACGGAAATGAGAAACCTTTGTACACACACTCCTCTAAAATAAACACTCCTTTAAAATAAAAATAAAACGCCTTTAAAATGTTGATGATGCGAAAGAAAATGAATACTTTGATTACAGGAACAGTATTGCAACAAAAGCAAAAGAGTTTAAGGGAAGAGCTATTTCTTATCACTAAAATTTCATATAACATTGACATCATTTACAAAGACTAAGTTTTCCTGCATTAACTCATGTCCCCTACACTGAGAAGGGCGCAGCCTTGAAACATTGATATGCAATACAGTAGAAGACCGTTATAACACACACCTTGGGACCAGAGCTTTTGCGTTATATAGGTTGTTCACAAGTTTTGGATCTATTCTTCAGAATATATCTATATATTAGCGCTTCAGGATAAGTTTTATCTGCAATAAGTATTAAAGCACTAATTATACAATTATTCATTCGCAAATAAATATGTTTCACAATCAAAAGAGAGTGAATTATCCAGCAGTTCTGCTTGCTTCATGGTTTGCATAACAGCTGGATTTTCAAGAGCCATCTGGTACTTCTTTTGCTGTGAATACTTATTTTCATTTAAAAGCTTTGAATTAAGATGGAAAGATGAAAAACTGTTTCAAAATTTTATTAGCCTAAGGATTTTTATGTTTGCAAGACAAAACAGGTATTTTTTAACTTTAAAGCTTTTTGTTTACTCCTGAAAAGTTGTGTGTTTTATAGAGAATTGCGTTATAAAGGTATTCTACTGTAGTTTACAATCGTTGTGCTTCATTAACTGTGGAGTTGAGGATATTCTTGCATACTTTTGTTCCATCGCTATATTTTTTCCCCCTCATAGTAGTGTTCCCCCTCAATTCAGTGTTCATGTGTATAATCATGTTTTATTGTTATAAGAATATTGCACTGACAACATGTCAGGAAGTTCAATTCCCCTTTCATGTTAACTCTTCCATATTTTTCAGTTGGTTCTTTGGAAGGGTCTCAAGAAAAGAGGCAGAAAAAATGCTCATGTTACCTTCCAATCCTAGAGGGGCATTCCTCATTAGAAATTGTGAGCAAACGGCAGGTAACATAAAAGGTGGACAAACTTAAATTTTTATTTGCATGTATCTGCATGTGGCAATAGAAATGCATGTTATATAATTATCGTTGGATAGAACATATGTGCATGTTGTTTTATCCATAAAAAAGTAGCTTTTGTTACAGAAAATATTTCTGTTCCCATTGTTGATGTAGAAAAATTGTAGATAAGAAGGAAAACTTCTGCATAAAGTATCAAAGGGGAATTCATAGTTTAAATATTAGATCAAAACATGCAAACACAATGTAATTAAAAGCAGTTTTGAATGCACTTTTGAGCATTATCTGCTTTAAATAATTTCAACTGTATTTGCCTCCGACAGTTTTTTCAGAATGTAGCTTTCTTGTTTCTAAAGAACATTTATTTTTATGCTTTTATAAAACTTGTAAAACATAGTTGCTCTATCCCAATTATGTTTCCCAAATCTTGTTGCATTTATTTTTGCTGATAATTTTTAAAGTTTTAATTAAAAATTGCTAGCTTTAATGCATATATTCTTAAATTTTTTATAAGCTTTTTGAAACCAAGATAATTTATTTATATTTAGCTTGTTCTAGCCGTAAAAAGTTGTGCTCCATGAGCTTTAAGAGAAAGAAAACTAAGTTTTACAGAGTTTAAAAGATATTTCAGAAAATTAAAACTAAAAACAAGTAATGAATATTTATGCTTATTATTTCATTTGTGAATTTCTTTTTCATTTTTCATCAAACCCTGATGTTATTTTTGCCACTGAGTTGCAAAACTGCAAATATTTTCAAACTTTACATTTATCAGTAAACTATTAAAAAGTAAAATATGGTCTAAAAATCTTAAGTCATCTGTACTGCAGAAATATATGTATTTGTGACTTAATATTTCTGTAAAGGGAACAAAAATTACTACAATTCATTTTATAATAAAAAAAATGTTTTATCGAAAAATACTTATAGTATACACAAAGTGTTTTAAATTTTTAGAACGCCTTTTGGGCGTTTTTCATTCAAGTTCCAATTGGGGGGGGGGGGGGATACCCTATTCACATAGAATTCCAGCTTTCTCTCCTTTTTGTCACTAGCATCCCAGTAGTAAAAACTTTACGTTGAACATACAAAGTACCTAATCACTTTAGTGGTTACAAATGAATTGCGACTGTGGCAAAATGACGCCACAGTGTGAGACATGTTTATTTATGACACAATTTCATTTTATGACATTTCATATTTTTTGGCATAATAACTAAAATAGGAAGAAATTAATAAATACTTGTTTATCTTTTAGGGGCTTACTCATTGTCAATCAAAGATTGGGAACATCAGAAAAGTGATCATGTAAAACATTACAAAATAAAAGCTATGGATAATGGTGGTTTCTATGTAACAACACGAAAAACTTTTGTTACTCTCCAGGAATTAGTTGCTTATTACTCTGGTAAGTTACTAATGCAATAGTCATGTAATTCATTGAATGTGCATGTGATTCATTTGCGCGTTTTGTATGGAATTAACCAAACATGGAATGCAATAAATATTCTATTGCATAAATTGGCAATATTATTTGAAACTTTAAATTTTTAACTTCACCTTGCTGTATTTGATCATTTTTCACCCTAATGCTTCCTACCAGTCATTCATTGCCCTCAAAGTAGACAATTAATTCTAACTTTGAGGATATGTTTTTTTTTTTTTTTGGTTAATGTTGAAGAAAACACGGTATTTCTGACAAAAACTAAACCCTTCCAAATTGTCCCAATTTTTTATGTCTTTGAGAACTTGATTGCGTCCTCCGTTAAACTTGGCTCGTTTTTGTTTCTTGTGTGATTTTGTGTTACCCATTATTTTCTTCCATTTTTATATTCCATCTTCTGTTTTGGAACACTTACATTATTGTCCGTTTTCTACGAGAAGGCACTTGACTCCTCTTTCATCACGTGGTATCCAATGATTCTATTCTGCTGTTTTTGGGAGAAGATATATTCGGGTCATAGCATTTTGTTATAAAAGCAGCAGTTTTTAAAAGGTAAGAATAACTAAAATGACAATATACAAGTGAAGCAAGTGACATAAAGGACACTAAGACCATTTTCACATTAAAATGCATGCCCGTTAGGGCTGTCTAGTTCAGTCACAGTCATTTAGAAGCGCATGTGGATTGCTTAACGATCATCCCCGCCTAAAATGGAACTCGACGAATTTATGTTGCAATTTGGGTGATAAATTTTTCAACATTTTAACTTCAAATTTTAGTATTATGCTTCTCTTGTATGCTATCAAGTTTTCTGAAAGTTTAGTAAGCTTTGATGAAAAACTTTGCGTGTTATAAGCCAAAAACCTTCAAAAAAAAATTTGTATCCTTCAAAAAAGTGCTCATATCCTCATGAATATCAGTGATACTTGCTCAAAAATATGTAAAATAATTGTAGACTGTCAGCTTACTAATTTCTGAAATTTACAGCTCATTCTCAGGTTTTTACGATGAATGATGATCAAAAACCATTTTTGTTTCTCTCAATTTGTCACTGATCCCCCTAAACACTTGAGTAATGTAACTTTTATTGGAAAATGACAGCTGTCGCATACTTTTTACGTGACAAAAGTTGCAAAGCAATTGGTCTTTTATTTCTTGAGAAATCCTTAAAAATGTGAATTTTCGAAAGTGCCCCAATACTTTTGATCATATAGTGTATGGTTGGGGTTGATGTTTTCTTACTCATGTTTTTCACGTTTCAATTTAAAAGTCCTGAATTTAATTATTCATAGTGTATTTGAATATCAGTTGTGAGGGTTGTCCTTTAATATTCCATTGAGTTTTTTACATGTTTCTAAACTATTTGTATTGTTTTTACTCTGTACACTTTCATACTTCATTCTATAGTAATGTTTGCAGTAAATTACATTTATTACTTATAAATGTATTCATCTTAGTTTCTTGTTGAAGGTATACTTAAAAAGAAAAAAATTCCGCTGATTATTAATAGTCGGCACATCCCTAATACATGTATAATCTATACGGGGGCTGTGTTATTACAGAAGGAGCTAATGGCTTGTGCCATAAACTGACAATCCCCTGTCCCAAGCCAAAACCACACCTCTGGGATCTCTCTCCTGATACAAGAGATGAATGGGAAATATCCAGATCTTCAATACAGCTCATTCGAAAACTAGGAAATGGCAATTTTGGTGATGTTTGGTATGGTAAGCATCTTTGCTTCTTCTGCATGATTCTTCAAAGCAATGTTTAAGTGTTTTCTTTATTGATATAATTGTATTTCATTTCTTGTTCATTCTTTGTTGAAATATTTGTATAGAACATTGTCTATATGATCAAAGTTGCAGACTTTTAAATTTTGTATTCAGATAGAAGATGATAATTTTAAGTTGTGGTAGCAATGACGTTACTAAAGTATATCAAGCTTTTTTTTTCTTTTTAGCTAAATTATTAAGCGTTTGCTTGACAGTGCTTTATTCAAACACGACTCATATTTGAAACAATAAACAGTGAACCAATTCTTTGTTAAGAAATATGAAGAATTATTTTGATACTCTTTAATGTCTTTATGTAATTTTGTTACAAAACATAGTTTTTTATCGAAATAAACAGTGAGTGTGCTTTTTTGTATTTGCTTTGCATATTATCCTAATTTTCTGTTCTCCAGATTGCTTTTGTTCCCAGTTAGTCCTAATAAACGCATCTTTACTGTGTTATAAATATGTTAAGTAAAGTAACATATGAAGTTGAAGTATGTGTTAAGTAAAGGAAACCATATATTGTGTATAGTAGACCTACGTTTTACACGAGTTTATTTCATGCAGATTTAATTTTACACGTTTGAGTTTTGATTTTTTTTGGAATGCCGCATTACAAACAGACAAAACTTTCTTCTTCAAAATCCAAACTTTTGAGATTACCCATACCATGCAGTAAACTACATCTTGGAGTGCTAATACGCGAGCTTGGATCACTAGAGACATGTAGCTCAAGCGATTGGGCCACTGGCATTGTGATTGGTTTCAGAGCTCTATCCAGGAGTAAAATTATTAATAGGACTCGACCGATGCATCGGCCAGGCCGATGCATCGGCGCCGATGGTTCAACAATTTATCCATCGGCATCCGCATCGGTGGCCGATGCTAACTTGCAAGAAACATCGGCCCATCGGCCTTAAAAAACATCGAAAAGCCGATGGAATTGGCCGATGTTTTTGAAAAAAAAAAAAAAAAAAAAGACCTCTGTTGTTTTACTTTTTAATATAAAGTAAAGGGAGTTATTGTTTTCATATAAAATTATTTACATAAATTTCAGCATGCATTTCTATTTTAGTCACCCCTGAAAGAGTTTTTAATACTGCAATCAGGTACCAAACAAGTTAATTATTGCGTTGTTTCTTGCGGCTGGATGTACGTATGTATCTCTCATAAGTCATAACTCAAAAATGGTAAGCTGTAGAAGGCTAAATTTTCGCATGTGGGGTGTGCGTACGTTCCAGTTGTGCACTTCCCTTTTTGTTTTCGATCGGGTGTTCTAAAAAGCCTATCACTCATATTTTACTCATTTTTTGTGGCTATTGATTACTTATTTCAATGCAAAACTAATATAGCGTCTCAGACTGACGATCATTTGGTGATATATTGCCGAATTGGAGACTGGAAATAAATATGAGATGGCGAAACTGATTTTGTTTCATTTTATCAGATTCCCGTTTAACCGATGGTAATTTTTTAATTTTTCGATATTAGTAATATGAATCACAGTAATGAAGTCTTTTCTGTATCGCTTCGGCAGAGCTACAAGTTTGAGGCCCGGCGAAATACATTTTGGGGCCTAATTCTCTATCACAGAAGTTGTAAAACATTTAGTATAAGCATTTTTGTAACTCTTACGGTGCCCCTATGGTTGTGGGGCGTCTCGCGCAATTGCAACATTTGCTACATTTTAAATCCGCCACTGAACGTCAAAATAAACTCGGGTGCAAGTTTTAAAAGGGTTTTTCTGCTTAATGTTTATGATTGTTTTGAACTCTGTTTTTTACGAATATTTTTTGTATTTCCGAGAACTTTTGCGTGCCCCTCCTCCCACTCCCTTAATTTCTGAAATTAAACTCTAGTTGCACTTCTGAATTGTTTGAAACTAACACCATTCATAAAATTAGAGATTTTTTTTCAAGCATTATCTATTGTTTAGGAAGAATTTAGAGCATTAATGTAAGAAATTGATTACAGACGTTTTGAATGGTGACATAATGCGGAAATCAAAGGGACTTTTGAATTTTTTCTTCGGAAGTGTTGAAGTAGATTCAGAAATGCTTCCGAGGCGTTGGTGGTAGCGGTTCTGTACTAAAAAAATGAGGCCGAAGTTTAATGTTGTGAGTTACTCCAAAATCAGAGGGTGATCCCCTAACCCCCGTCGTTTCAAGCATTTCTTAAATATTTAGTAATTTTTTATTTTGGTCAAGAAATGTCATTTTGCGCATTTCTTATACTTGTTTCACCTATATTTCGTAATGCGCCATCTTTTTTGCATCATTAATAGCGATTGATTTTTTTTTTCTGTTGTAAGTAACTATTTTTATGTATTTATATAAAATCAATGAATAAGTTATTTTTCTTTTCATCATATTTTTAATAATATGTTATAGGAAAGTTTCAAGGATTTTCTATTATGAATTTTTTTAAATTTCAGAAAATTATTGTTATATTGAAAAAAAAAATAATTTGAACTGTTTTTAGTGCTTCATACATGTTTAAACAATCAAATTGTTCAATATTACTTATGCAAACATCAGATCAAGTAGTGTATGTATTCAGTTATTAACTTGGTGTAAATATTGAGTTTGTTTTTTGTAGTTGCATTTTAAGAACCTCGCTCTTTTCATGGCTATTTCCTTTTTCAGCAAAATTTATGTCACTGTTATAGCTTTTATGAAGAATGCAAACTTTTCTATTCATAAATTTTAAATAAGTATAAAAGTATTCCTATTATGATTTAATATTGTAATTTATCTGTTAACTGTTTTGTTTAATTTGATGACTAAAAATGTCTACGTGCAATCTTTGCACTTTAATTGCGTTATTTGTTGACGGTTTTATAGTTTTATTTTTAATTTTTTTTTAATGATTAAGCAACATAATTTGATGTTTTTGTTAACTACGTTTAGTGTACCTAAATCCATACATTATTACAATATTACTGAAATCTTAGTTATATGTTCAATCCGAAAAGAAAAAAAAAAAACGAATCAATTGGTTCTTAAACAGTCTTTTTGTTTTTCTTCCTTTTTTTCTTTCTTTCTTTTTTTCTTTTTTTTTTTTTTTGGCTGTTGTTCTTTGTCTTCCATTATACAGTAGTCAAAAAAGGAGAAGCATAACTACACCCTATACAGATTGTACGTAGTACCATCCAAAAATTCGGGGGACAAACTGTATAAAACCTTACCCAGAGTAGTTCACATTACCAAAGCACATTCACCTTCAAAAGGTCACCTTGAGGGACTATGTACTTCTGCCAGTGTTTCATATAACTTTTGGAAACACTTCTGGAAACCATTTTTCGCTACCTTCTGTGATGCGTCTTTATCCTCTCCTAACGGATGAAAGCGGCGTCCGTGCAAATGTTTTTTTGCTGAGAACACGTAAAAGTCACACTGAGCTAAGTCCGACGAAACGTTACGTTATTTGTTTGTCATATCGGAGTATTGACCAATCGAACCGTGCATCCTCAACATGAAAGTCGCCTTCTTCCCCACGATGAAGTTAAAGCAGCAGCGCAAGAGGCCTTACAGGAGGTTGCGATAAATGTCTTCCAGGAGTCCTTCTAAAAGCTATACGAACGTTGGCAGAAGTTCATAGTCGTTCAAGGTGACTATTTTGTAGATAGATGCACTTCGATAATGTGAACTATTCAGGCTAAGGTTTTATACAACTTGTCCTCGAACTTTTAGATCATACTACGTACGTATGAGTTTTCAACGTACTATTTCCTAACATTTTTGAGTGACGCAAGTTTACGCGCATGCAGACATAACAAGAGAATTTGTGATAATTAACTAAGGAGGCGTTCAAAATGGATATTTAAGTCATCTATATGTTCTTAGGTACATATGCATGTACAAATGTGCTGAAAAAACGTGTGAAGTTTAAATTGGGTGATCCTAAAATAGAAATTTAGGCCGAAATCTAATTTTTTTTTCTTTTTGTGATTGCAATTTTTTATTCGTAGAAAGTAAGTAAAGTGAAATGAATCAATGATCCTTTAAATCCCTGAAAATCTTATCAATTAATTTCTGATAGATTATTATTTTTTCTTTTTTTTTTGCCAACGGCATCGGCCATCGGCCATCGGCAATCGGCCATTTGAAGGAAAACAATCGGCCATCGGCCACCTTTGAACAATCGGCATCGGCCCATCGGCCAAAAAATGCCATCGGTCGAGCCCTAATTATTAAACTCATACAATTCAAAGTTCACTGGAAGGAGAGCTTTCAGAAATCACAAAAGAGGACAAACCCAATGAGGATACCAACATCAATGTAACACACCACCAGAAACTTAAACATTTTCAACCCTTTCTTGACAATGCCAAATGATCTTTCTGATTTGTGAGTGGCGTAAGTGATCTTAAATATGTTAATTCCCTACGAAGAAAAGCAGAGAAAACTAAATAGTGACTGTCATAACACTACCATAACCAGATTTTATTTATAAGTTAATTTATGTCCTTTATGCAAGTTGTGCATATGTATCAGAATAAGTGGACATTAAACTCACATAAATATGTTTATCACTAGAATAACTTTTTTTTTTTAATCTATGGAACCTAACCCCTATATTAACACCACTAGTAAGTCTTTGTTTACGCAGCATTTTTGTGAAACATAACCCCCATGTAAAACGAGGTTCTACTGTTTTTTAAGACCATTAAAAAGTTATTCGAACTACTTGTTATGCTGTGCACTTACTTCTTCATACCATCATTATCAGTATTCTAAGAGTCCAAAATCATTCATGTTACATCCCAACAATCATACACTACATATTTAATTGTTTTTCTTTACACTTGCTACAAGTAAGCTTGTTAACATTGACCCAAAAGCTGGGTGTAACTAAAAACAAAAACACATTTACATACCCATTGAACATGCTGTCCTGCTTTTCCTGTAAGTATAAAAGAATAGATGTTACAAGTAGGTCTGTGGATCTGTAGTAACTAGGAATTTTCGAGGTTAGAAGTAGATTACAATGTTCCTTGATTCCACTTAGAAAAGATAACCATCTTTTAGTTGACTCATCCACATTCCAACTGCGTACCTTTTCTATTTAATATTTATTTCACTGTTCTAGTTTCAAATTCATGAGCTCTTTCTTAAAAACTTTCCCAGTTATTTCATTTTCGGTTCCCAATAAAAATTTTAAAGTTAAAATTTTAATGTTAAAATTTTAATATTAAACAAGGAGTATGAATAGAGCAAATGTTCTGCTAATGCTTGCTTCATTCATATTACTTGCTTGGCATTTTAATTCCAGATGCTTTTTCTTAATTCTATTTTGTTTTATTTCTAGTCTAATAAATTTGTCTCTTTTAGGTAAATGGAAAGGAACAACAGAAGTAGCTGTAAAAACTTTAAAGCCTGGAACCATGGCTCCTTCAGCATTTTTGCAGGAAGCAGCCATAATGAAGAAATTTCGACATGAGAAATTAGTATCGTTGTTTGCTGTTTGTTCAAAAGAAGAGCCTATTTATATTGTTACTGAATATATGCTTAATGGAAGCTTATTAGATTACTTAAGGAACAGGGAAGGAAGAAATTTGAGGCTGCATGCGCTCATAGACATGGCAGCACAAGTAAGAATATTTTAATGTCTGGAGTATTTACACTCAAATGTGTTTTGGGGTTTTTTCCTATCTGCTCTTAGAATTTTTACACTATCTTTCAATGTTATTAATTTTAAAATTATTTTATTTTGTGAATGGGAAAATTGTAAATGAATTGAACAAAATCTAAAATGTGCACTATCAGTAAAAAGTTCGTAATAGTTCGTAACAGCATCATCTCTGGATGCTGTTACGAACTATTCAGTATTTGCTTGCAATTTTGCTTTGGATCCAGTTATGGGGCGATTAAGTGTAGCTAATGTACCTCTTTATTAACTTGGAAAATTTTCAACGCAAAAGACAATTGTGGTGAAGTTAAATATGTTTCCAGCCTTTTTAGAACATTACCATTACTCTCAACTTTTGTGTGAGTTAGGTCCCAGTTAGTCATGAAAAACGGGGTTGCACTGTAATTTTTTTCTGAATATATAAATTTCCCATATGTTCTAAATATTACTAAGGGGATGTTGATAAATTATGTCACACTTCTTTCAGCATTTTAACCCCCTCCTCCTTTTTTCACGCTTTACCTTATCCCCTGCCCTTGTCACATATCTTGCTATTTTTGATACACATACTATCATAAAAGATGTTACTTTTGTTGTTACCCACACCCTCTTGTCCAATTTTACAAGCCCCTCTCTCTCTCTCTCAAAGCGTGACATCATTTGTGGATGGCCCTTATAGCCATTGCAAACATTTGCAAAGACTTTTCTAATTTTGCAAACCACTTCTTTAAGTACTTGCAGATGCTGTTGTCTAGTATCTTTTTAGTTTGATTATAAAAATCAAATCAAAAACTCAAAGTGAAGCAATTTTAGTCTCAATGAAATGATAGACTGTTATAATATTAAACAAGCATTTAATTTGAATTTCCCTCATTAAATCTATATTTACATTAGTTCAGTTCAACTGTAGTATATTTTTAATAACTGCTTCCTCTTTGAAGTTTATGCAAAAAAAAAAGTCTGAAAATGTTCTTTTTTTTCTGCAGTTTGGTTAGTACCTCATATACATTGTTGGTTAAAGCAATGAGATCATCTTTGGTTTTTGCACCTTCTGGATTCGGGGGATAATATTACATTTTAATGTTTTGAAAATTTTAAAATGTGAAATAAGTTAGTATATAGTTTTTATTTGCTAAAAATGGCCTTTTTATACACACAGCATAATTCAATGAATAATGTTATCTAAATTAAACTAATTCAAAGCTTTTTTATTTATTTTTGTTTAATAGTCTTTCCTCTTGATCTAAAACATGGCTTGGCACTTTCTGATAAAAGCAGGGTTGCCACACACCGAGATAACTTGGAATTGTGAGGGAAAAGAAATATAGCCGAATCAAACAGAGACTTTTTTTTTTTTTTTGTTAATTCTGATTCCCAGTGCAGCATAAAATTTCATATTGACAATATTTTCATCGGATCCAATGGAATATAAAAGTCCTTCCTTTTCAAAAATTAATCCATGTACTGGATATAACATAGGCCAGGGTCCAGGTTACCCATGCAGAAAAGAAATATTCTAGGAACAAGTTCTTTCAGAAGCCATGTTGCGGTGAATTTTTCAATAAACTCTTAAGTAATTTGTTTGACTCTTAAAAAATTTTCCTGACTCCTAAGATTTTACAATTTTTGTTGAAATTGGTCCATGTACATTTATTGAGTGCATCTTTTTTAGGCATCTTTTGTTTTCCCTATTACTCAAATATTACTGCATCAAGTAATTATTCCCTTATTACTTCATCAAATTTGCTGTTGTGGATATTAGATGCTGAATTATGTAGAAATTTCTATGTTACTCGTGATAGTTTTATGGATTCTGTTCGCAGCTTATGACATGACTAATTTGTTGCAATTATTTCATAGTTGCCAACTCTCCCAATTCATTCGAGAGATTTGAATTTTTGTGCCTTCTCCGAAACTCCCTAATGAAGCAACTATCTCAAAAAATTTCTTAAAATGACAAAATTCCTTAAAGGAGGATTTTTCAGTGATTAGAATTTCAAAAAAATACTTGCAGTAAAACGATCATGATCGCCAAAATGAAGCCTTTTCATTCTCTAGTATGAAAATAGTGTACGTCTAATTACTTTTTAAACATGTTTATTTCATTTTCCATCTTATTAAATTTTTGTCCCCCAAAAATGCAGTAAAATGCTGCCAATTTTTCTCCTGCACTTCCTAAATTTTTACCTACTGCAAGTAATGTTTATTATCATTTTAATGAAAAGCATCTTATGCCAATTTTAAAACCTTTGTTAAAACCTAAAAGTCCTAGTTTTTTACTTCTGAAAAGTAGTAGTAGTAGTCTTGATTCATCTCAATTGTAATATTGTCAGAGCTGCCAAGTGCTCCGTTTTTCCCGGAGTTTCTCCGATTTTTATTGCGTGCTCCGAAAATCCGATTTCTTCCAAAAAACTCCGATTTTTCGACTTTTCGTTTTCAGATGAAATTTCCTTATCTTGAAGGCAGGAATTATGTACAAACTCAACAAAAGAGAAGACAATTTGATGCTTTGGAAGCATTAGTATCAGGATAAACACTGAGGAGAGCGATGATTGGAGAACATCAGTTTTTGATTGAGCATTTCAGCTGCACGCGTGTAAAACATCGCCGCCATGTTTGGTCATTCACAAGATGGAAGTCGATGATGCTAAGTGCCTAAGTTTTCAAAGACAGAGCAGATTTGGGTGTTTTTCTTAACTGAAAAATCATTAAAGTAAAGTAAAATATGCTACATTTTTTAAAAAATATTTTAAATAATTTTCTTGAGAAATGAAAAAAATCATTTTATTTAAAATTTCATCTTATCCTCACTGCTTTGGAAGTTATTGTGCTAAATATTCTCAATTAAATTGTAGTTTTATGAGGATTTTTAAGTTATTTGTATGGAACAAGTTCAAACATTTCTATCCTAATTTTTGACTTAGTCGCCATATTTGGTCATTTTGTGAGATTTAAGCACTTAAGTCTCTTTTAGTGACCTAATTTCCAAAAACGGAATAAGATGCATTTTGCAATGCAAACTATTGAAAATAATTCAAAATGGGCCTTTTTTTTTCAGAAAATTCTTAATTATTTTTTTGAAATTTGCAATTTTTTTTTTCAGAATGTTATTTTATCCTCATTGGTTTAGATGCTAATCTACTAAATACTGATTATTTCGTTTAAATTATAGTTTTTAAGGATTATTAATTATTTATAGTTACTTTTTTGCAACTAATTCAAAAATCTATTACCCTATTTTTTTTCGTAGTCGCCATGTTTGGTCATCAGCAAAATGTAAGTAGACGAGACTATTAATTACCTAAGTTTCCGAAAATAGAATTGTATATTTATCTCAATACAAACTATTAAAAGTAACATACAATGCAAAAAAAGAAAAAAAATATGTTTTTTTAAAGGGAAATTTTATTTGTATTTGATCCTCATTGTCTTGGAGGCTTTGTAGAAGCTATTTCATTTGAACTGCCGTTTCCTGTTGACTTCTCATTTATTTATTCTTTTTTTTTTTGCAGAAAGATCAGAAACCTATTTTAACTTAAATTTTCCACGAGTAAAAAAAGTATTGAATAATACTCTTTTAGAATGTGCAAAGTCCTATTCATTTATTCATTTACGAAAGTTGTAAAAACTCCCCCCCCCCAGTTTGTATTTTAAAATTTAGCGATAGTGTTGGCCACTAAAATTTTGGGGTCTAGTGGCCACTTGGAAAATTCCTGAGAATTGATCTTTACTACGAAGTTACATAAGAACTCTACTTCCAAGCACGAGAAGTAAATTGTGTATTTTATTCTTCAATTTGTTCTTATGCAATGCATTTTTAATACACGTATATGCACTAAAAAATATTTAAAAAGAGATTGCAGTTTTATTAAATCAAACAGTTATGTTTTTTACTTTTCAATATGTAGCTACGTAACAACGCTTTTTTTTTTTTTTTTTTGGTAAAATAATTTTATTTTAATCTTGGTTGTAGCTTTACTGAAAATCAAACATGAAAGTTCAGAAAAGCATCATAATGGTGTTTAAAACTTAGAAGCTTGTGGTACAGAAGGAAGGCTTAGCAATGGCCATGATTTCTTGCTCCTATTTTAACCCTCGTTGCTCCTATTTTTTCCCTTCATTGCTCCTATTTTTTTTATCTTGAGGTTGGCAGCTATGTATTGTACAAATAATGCACTTTTTTTTTACTCTGGCACTACATAATGTTCATTTATACAAGCTATTTTAATGATGCAGGTTTTAAACAATGTGGACTAACTAAAATTTTTGTTTTAATCTTTTTGTTTTTAGATTGCTAGTGGCATGGCTTATCTAGAAAGAGAGCAACTCATCCATAGAGATCTCGCTGCCAGAAATATTTTGGTTGGTGATAACAACATAGTTAAGGTAGCAGATTTTGGGCTTGCCAGGATCATAGAAGATTCTGAGTACACTGCTCGACAAGGTGAATGTTCTTAGTTTACTATTTAAGGAGTCATTTCATGCAATTGTTGAGGAAGCACTTTTGCTTTTTTTTTTTTTTTTTTTGCAAAAGTTTTAAGTTGCATATAGCCTTTATCTTTTTGATGCTTTCTCAAGTGAATTATAAGTTTTAAATTCCAACATAGCTGAATCTATGAAATTATTACCTGCAGTAAAAATTGCAGGTATTCGTTTCATGATCATCATGTTCATCTCAGTTGAGAAATAGGATTTTGTGAAAATTGTTTCACTTTTTAGTACTGCAGATAAACTGCTCTAAAATTTCGAAGCTTGTCGAAAAATTTTATTCCAATTTTGTGCCTTCATTTTAGAATTCTTCAGGTAATCTCTAGTTGTTGCAATGATATATATTCTCTTAACTCGCCAATTTCTACTTAGTAAGCTTTGCTTTATTGCAAATAATCAACAAGTTTTCTTATCTTTCTGTTTTAGATAGTTATGCAAATTCTCAAATATATTTATTTGTTTTGAAGTTCGTAAAATTTCTAGATGTCCTTCGTGCCTTATCACTTTGTCTAAATTTGTAAAATGGCTCCTTAGCATACTGTAGCTCAATATTTTTCATATTAAAAAATTGTGCTTTTTAACTCTAAACAATATACAAAACGTTTTACAATTTGTATTCTCCACTTTTCAATGAGTTGGTTTCTTACATTTTTTTCCTGCAGAAAGATACATTAATTTTTATCACTGTTGTTGTTTTTTTTTATACATAACTCATTGTGAGACTATTTTCTGTCCTATAATTTTAATAATGTTATCACATTTTTGATTGAGCTCAAATATGATGTTTGAGCAATCTATCAAGAATGAGTTCTGGGTGGCAGAGCTTGTTCATAACTTATAAAATATAAAAGCATAGCTTGATTTTGTTTTTTGAGGGCCCTTAAATGTGCTCAATTTTGTATAGAAGTCTTTAAAGGTGTTAAATTTTTGTTGTATGCAGAATTTGATATTTAGCTTTTAGTATCAAAAAATCGTAAAAATTTAAGTCTAATTTAATTCAAATGAATTTTTTTAGAAACATAATCATTATCACTGTAGATCTTAAATTTTGATGTATTTTAAAAGTTGAGGGCTAACAGAGTAGTTTTAGTATGAATGTTTTTGATAAAATATAAAATTAAGATCCAGATCAATTAAAATTCACTGCAGTTGTCTGAGCAATATTTGAACCAGGAAAGGATCCTGGATTAAATATCTTGTCATAAAACTTTGAAGTAGTATGATGAAAATCTTATTTTTTGAAATTATTGATTTTGAAAATTCCCACCTTACATATTGTGATTTTTTTTTTTTTTTCAATATGTAATGTTTCTATCCGTTGAGTTTTTGGAATGGTAGTTTTCAATTAATCTAGGTAGAATTTTGAAATGCTTTTATTTATTGGTATTTTTTTTTTTTTTTTCAGGTGCTAAATTTCCAATCAAATGGACTGCTCCAGAAGCAGCCTTATTAGGAAGGTTTTCCATAAAGTCAGATGTGTGGTCATATGGAATATTACTTTATGAACTTATAACTCATGGCCAAGTTCCTTACCCAGGTCTAGTTATTGTTATGTGCTTTTGATTATAATCGAACAGTTAGAATTATGAAATAGATTCACGAAAATGTATGCTCCCCCCCCCCCCAAACGTGATATATTAGTTGCTTGCTTCCAAAAAAGAAAGAGTTTTTTTAGGGAGTATAAATAATATAATAAATTTCTGAGTAAAAAAAGTGTAACGTAATTCCGTATTACTTGAATTGTGTGCAGTGAAAGGTATTTCAGGTTTTAAATATATCCAGTATAAATGAATCTACACCTTTTTTAAAAATTAATTACACTTTGCAATATACTGAAATTTGAGACTTAATGCTTCAGTATTTTAGATTCAAACAAATCAAAGCAATGAAATTGCTTAGCGGTGAATGATGTTTAATGGCAGTTCTAATTCCCAAAGGGAGGTCACCAGTAATTTTTTCCATGGAGATAGTAAATATGTTATTCTGCTATCAACAAACCATTTGAAGAACCTATTTTTGGGTATGTCTTTGTTTTGAAATGTACAATGTCAAAGAAATTCACAGAGTACTAATTTGTTGGAATTTGGCTGTTAACAGAGTGACTTTCTGAAGCTAATAAATAACCAGAATTAAATACTTTAAATTGATTTTAGTACATAAGCAAGGTTTTTAGAAGGATTTTCAATTTTCCATTTTGGGTCTGCTTTTACAACTCACTAAACTTAGTGTGTGTGATTATTTTTCCTTTTTTCATGTTATCTAGAATTTTGTGTGTTCTGGCCTGCAAGATTCGCAATAGGACATGGAGGTCAGAGTTGGATTTTATTTTTTTAAATTTAATATACTTGTCAATATAATTTATAATTTTAAAAAATTTTAAAATTAATTTTAGTTTTAAGGTACAGTTGTGTACAAGATTGATAATAATGGTTCCTTTAATATAAAATAAGCAAATCACTAGTTTTTACAATTTTTTAATCTTTTCCCACTTAAATTCTTAAAAGTTAAAAAAATGCTGTATAATGTTTGCATTTCTACTATCAATAATTCCCTATCCTTTCCCTTCCCCCCTTGCAAAAATGCTTGAACTTTTAGTTCAGCATTTTGAATGTTCATGGTAATCTTTTAATATACACAATAAAATCTTTGTCATGTTTGCAGTAATTGCAATATAGTTCCTTCTAAGTTACCTAAAGTTAGAAATATCAAGATGTCTACTGAAAATGGAAATGTACTGGAATTCTTCTGACATACTAGAAAAATATAAAGAGTTTAAATAAAATATGAACCATTCAGGTGAAGTAAGGGACAAACTAGATTGTAGTGTACAATAACCCAGACTGCCATCAGCATTTTTCTTTCTACAAGTGGAAACATTTTAAGCTAACAAATGTATGTAATTATGTATCCCAGAGCTAAACTGTCTAGACTAGAAAATATTGGATTTTTTCTGCATTTTGATTCTAGATTAATTTCTACTGGAATTTTGGATCACTAGTTAGTAGACACCCTGAATATTCTAATATTACTTTATCAAAAACCAAATGGATTTTTTTTTTAAACTTACATAATTACTAAAATAATTATCTAAATAATTAGACTGCCAGCAGACCTTGTGCTCTGCTTGGTTGGTTTCTTTAACAATCCAGTAAAGGCACTGCTTTTTTCTGTATTTTGTCTTTACTGGACTACCCTGCTGATGTTCTCCCATAAGCTGCATTCACAAGGCACTTGTGTAATCTGCATATCCTTGCTCCTGTTTGAAACCAAGAAAGTTGATGATTTGCCGCTCACATGTGAAAAACCGTGATGTCTTGGAAAGTTGTTTAACTTTGTGCCGTAAACAAGCCTTTGAAGTAGATACCCAGAAAAACTCCACTTGAAGGCAGGGAACAAGCAGATTCGCAAATTACCCATAAAAAAAAGGAATGAGGTGATGAGTGGGTTAGAATCAGGTTGCATGAGCTCCATGTAAATGCAGCTATTTAATGTGGCATGTCATAGTCATACTGATCTTTGTATTTGTAATTTTCCATAGGCATGCACAATCGAGAAGTTATTGAACAAGTTGAGCGCGGGTACAGGATGCCCAAGCCTACAAACTGTGAGTGTCCTGATTCAGTCTATTCTATGATGCTTCAATGTTGGGATGCAGATCCAGAAAAAAGGCCTACCTTCGAGTTCCTGTTTGGTTTCTTCGATGATTATTTTGTCTCCACAGAGCCAAGTTACCGCAATGCAGAAGATTTTTGAGAGGACATTTTGTCGCCTCCTGTTATCTCCCGTTTAACGGTGTCAAAATATAAAGTATTTAAATGAAAGACTTTTTATATGATGAAGGTTTTATATATTAAAAGGAAATCGCTACAAGTTTTATGTTTTGATTGTATCCTTTTTTTAGCATTTATTAATGGCTTGTAAATACATATTTTGTCATAATGTGGATGTCCTTTTTTATCACAGATACGGTTGCTTTTGAGAAGAAAAAAAATTTTGATTTGGGAAAAAACAATAACATTAATTCTAGCATTGTGCCAAAGTTATGTGACAGATGAATTTTTCGATTCATATTTTAATTACAATATGTTCTGTTACTTGTCTGTGTTATTGAGGAACAGAAATTCATCTGTTAATGTTCTTTTCCTAAAAACAGTCTTACAAAAGAAATAGGATAGAGGATTGCTCCTAAATTTGGAATGTGGATTATATACGAAATTCACTCAAGGAATTAAAAAAATAATAATAATTTATTTTAGTTTTAGTTTAAACTGTTGGCTAAGTGGTGTTTTGTATGAAAAAAACACGAATGAAGAATATTATCTGCATGAAATGCATTTTTAATTTAAAACAAGAGTTGTGAAATGTAAATTGTAAAACCAGGAACATTGTCCTTTTTTTCAGACAAAGCATCACTTAGTGTACATTTTTTCAATTTAATTCTTTAAAAAAAATATCCTTGAGCTTATGTCGTGTTTAGTCCAATTACCAAATTTCATAACAGTGAACTCACATTTTAATTACAAGATATCATTTACTGAGAATTTAAACTATAACTGCTCTGTATTGTAGGAAACCGAGTTTTAATTCTTATGTAAATGCAAATTTTCTTGTTAAAGAAAATTTTGCTATGCTTTAATTATGAACTTCCAATTTCACTGCAAAAAAAAATGACTTTCATTTGAAAATAAATGTGCTTATTAGCCATGATTCCTCTTTATGTAAGTTCAGTTTAGGTTTTAAACCATGATAAATTGCAAAATTTAACTTTTTAAAGATTATGTTCAATATTCTAATTTGCTTTCCTCTTATTTCAGTATGATTCAATGAGTGTGAATAATTTTTGCGCTTCTATGCATATAGTTGTTAGTGTAAGTTCTATGTTAAAATTAAAATTGCATTGAATATTCAATTATTATTTGGTACTTGGCAAATGCTTTGAATATTCATCTTCCACAGTCAACAGTGAAAAAAAGTTGGGACGATTGAGACATTTGGCATTTCTGAATAGCAAATTCACAAAAAAAAAAGACGACATATTAAAATATATGCACCTATTTTATGACCTTAGTTATGCTTTTCAAATAATCAAGTTTTTAAAACAAACTCTTAGTGAATGGATGCATTTATTACTTAAAAGTGGTTAAAAAATAATGAATAATATTCTTGAATTCAAAGTAACTTGCTGTGTATATTCTTCCTATAAATTAATGAAGAAAAGTTATTAATGCTGTAAGTGTAAGCAGTATTTTGTTTCCTTTAACTAATGAAACTATGAATGCTTACAATTACGTATATGACAAAGATTAAAAACCTATTTTAGGTTTGTTTATATTGAAAGCACAATAAAACTGCACGATCAATTTCTGAAATTTTCTGAAGAAAACTTTTTTTTTTTTTCGAAATGAAATCTTTACCAAGGGGGCCCATATTCAAAATTTTAAGGGTATGGCTTAAAAATTTTCCCCATGATTTAGCAGAATATTTCCCCAGTACAGATTAGAGACAGTAAAATTTGACATTTTTAATAACTTATTCATTAATGGCTGGAGAAGAAATTTTTATACATTTTTGCAAAGAAAAAAGCACTAAAAGCAAGGAAGTTCTCATTTCTAGGGGGGAGCTTGAGCCCCCAGTTGCCCCCCTATATGGGTGCCCTTGAATCTTTATCTTGATTTTTTCTCCCTCTACACTAAATGCCTGTTATAATTGTTTAATCAAGTTCTGGAAGTGAAGATAAGGCATATAATTATGGTCCCCGTGGCAAAATGGCTCTCGTGAGGCGAAAAAGGGAATTCTTATGATGAAATAGATCAAATGTTATACAAGCAATGCAGTGATGAATGCCCAGTAACTTTTCCTTGTATCCTCAAACATTAGAGTCGGCTGTATTTAGCAAGAATATTTATTTGTCTCCAGTAAAGGTTTTTCTTCTATTTCAGATAAAAAAATGATATTTCAAACCATCTGAAAATAAAATAAATACCTTTGTGCTGTACAGTAAAGTAAGAAAAACAAAGTTAAAAAAAAAGCACAAATTTGCCAATTACAGCAGACACGTGTTTCGGCGTTACAGGGAATGCCTTTTTCAATGCAAAAAGTAATGAGCTTATGGATGAAAGACATCCGACAAAATGGCTATCACATCAATGGCTTTTGTCGGATGTCTTTTCATCCATAAGCTCATTACTTTTTGCATTGAAAAAGGCGTTCCCTGTAATGCCGAAACACGTGTCTGCTGTAATTGGCAAATTTGTGTTTTTTTTAACGCTGTTTTTTTTTTACTTTACATCTGAAGATAGTTTTGACCTATTATAGAGCTTTACTTTGAGTGGTATTTTTATCTCTAAGTTTAGAAAAAAAAGCTATACAGATAGTTTTTAAAAGTTAAAAAAAAAATAATTTGAAGGGCTGTGCTATGTTACAATAAGTCCAATAAAAGAACTCATAATGAAATATGTTCAAAAAATGATAACGATTTATTAACTCTTAGATCAGAAATGCTTCAAAAAAGTAAAAGTAGAATCATCAATATTTAAAACACAGGAATCCATTTCTCTTATTTCAGTTTTGTAGAATTAGTAGATTTTAGCTTTTTTAGTAAATTCTGTTAGAGGGAATTTTCATTTTTTTACGTACACAATTATTCCCTCACAGTGTTTTCTTACTTTTACTGTGCTATTTTTATACAAATGTCTTAAAGTGTGATGAAAGATTTAAATTCTCATAAAATATAAACTCAGTTGTTAGTAAAATAGTGTTGCCGAGAACATCAGTATTTGTAAAATGTTTTTAGCAATTTGTTTCCACTTAAATCTTAAAGTTCTCAAAAAAGAAAAGCTTCTGTTGAACTAAATATTAAAAAGTGTTCAAGCACACTTTAGAAATTGAGAGACAAAATTCTTATCATTGTTGAGAATGCAAAAATTGCCCATGTCATGACTGTAAATGAAAGAATAACAAAGAGAAAAATTGTTTCTATGAAACTGCAAATGTTAATAATATCATTAATAACATGTCTAGCAAGAAGTCAGTTTTGTACATGGAAGTTTTTCAAATTTTACATAAGTGGAAGTTCTACTATCTCACTCTAAATTTTGGCTCCTTATATGATTTTGAGTTTCTTTTAGATCTTTTGTCAAGTGATTCATGTTCAACAATCAGGCTTCAATTAGGGAAAAAAACACTAAAAAATTTCCCGTCAAAATAACCATTCTCAAAGAAAGAAAACGCAAATCAAAAGTTCCCGAAAAAATTAAACACAGCCCTCCATAAATACAACTAAAATCCTTAAAAAAAAAAAGAAAGATAAATCGCCGAATAATAATCAAAAGGAGAAATTTTTACCTCAAAACAAAACTTCATTAAGTCACAGCTGAGAAAAAAAGTGGCAACCTTCTGAACGCTAATTTAAAATGAAATCGCGCAAATAATTTCCGATTTAAAATTTCTGTTCCATTAGGCTTAGTAGTGCTTTTTAATTTTTTCTCTCTGATTTTACAGCCTTTTTTTTTTTTTTTTTTTGAAATTCGAAGGAAATGGAGGAATTGTATGGGTATTTTTCACAGGATTTCGAATGGGATCTGAGTTAAAGAAATCGGATAATTATTTCTAGTAGAAAGAGCCATTTAATGCCATTTTTGACCTTTAAAATTAAAATTTGAATGGTTTGGTTCTTTTTTGGCATTTGAAAACCCCCTACCTTCCTTCTCGTGAGCCAAGTACCACCTCCCTGTCAAATTTGGTCCACATCCAACATAAATTTTGGATTTGTATAGGGAACATACATATATACACACACACACACACATATATATATATATATATATATATATATATAAATATATATATATTTGTTTTATTCATATAGATTTTACCAGAAAAGTGAACTACAGTCGGACCTCCATATATCGAACTTCCATATATCGAAATTTTCTACATATCAAAAATCCCAGCACATTTCCATGTTCATTACATAGAAAATTTGTTTCTATATATCGAAAAAATCTCTATATATCGAAATTTTTCTCGAGACATTCGTAGATTTTTTTTCCCACTTTAGACTGTTTGTCTCATGAAAACTGAAGGTTAGGGGAGAAAATTATGTTAACTAAAGGTTGCTACGAAACTCATAAGGAATCTGGGGTTGAGGGGTGTGTGGATAGGTCGTTGTTTCGTTCTGCTGTTCTTAAATTCCCTCAAGTTCATTTCAAATCTCAGTTGTAACCAGTAATACTGTAAAATCAGTTTCAAGTAACCCTTTTTGTCTGTTGATTATCATTCCTAGTCATTTTAGCTTCAGTAAAAATCATTCACGTTAAGTAGATTGGTTTTTTACTTTTCTCTCGATTCCATTGTCAAAACGAAAATCCCCTCATGTTGCGGATCAAGTTGAATTGCCGAAGAATGAAGGTGTATGAAGGCGCAAAAATGTAATTTCTGTTATTTTTTTAATTCTTAACTTTCGTTTAATCCGATGCTCAAATAAATTAGAAATTGGGTTTCATACAAGAAAATGAGCTTTAATTTTAATGTTTTAGGAGATTTTTATGATAAAAACAGATTGTTTCTATGTATCGAAATTTCTATATATCGAATTTTTTCCCGGCAATTTGCTACTTCGATATATGGAGGTCCGACTGTAGTTGAAAAGAGTTGGATGAAAAATATGTATATAACATTTATAACTTACCTGGAAAACTAATAAGTTTATCTGTTTAAGGATTTATCTGGAATATATCTGAAGAAACTCAATTCTGTTCAACTATAACTATTGATCTGTACTGCCTCTAAGTTTTAGCAAATTTTTCTAAACTGTCATTCATGTTTTGGTTTTGATTGAAGAAGTGTTTCATTTCTTAATTTAAAAAAATTGTTTTCCTATCAATATTTTCCAAATTGCTTTATTGCAAGTATTTCATACATTTTCAAAGCACATCAAATTAATGATTCCATAAACAATATGAGTATTTTTTGACTTATTGACTTTTTGCTATCGTTCAATATTGTATACAAATTTTTACTAAAAATTTGTTCCCACAAGGCTTTTGATGTCCACATTGTCATTATAATGACCCTATTTCCTTTATTTCTTTCTTAAACTATGATCTTTTGTTGGGGCTCACCTGACCTGGCAGTTTTGTAATGCTGTGATTAGGTTCTGCGTAGTCTTCACATTGCTTCCTGGTACTTTTTGCCCGAACTAGTTTTATAATTGTTTTATGTATTTAAAAATAAATATTTTTAGAGGTTTATTTATTTTAGATTTATTATTTTTTTTTAGATAAGTGGTAATAGTTTTTTTTTTTTTTTTTTAACACCTTTTTAATTAAATACCGAACTGTTCTGCAACATTTCGAAATGCTCCTCAGATTATTTCTCCAAGGTTAGCAATCCTGTTTATATATTCATTATTAGCTCTAATTACCCTCATTTGATCAATGGTAAAATATAACATAACCTTTGTCAAATCAAGTATTGAGCTTGTTTTAAACAAAAGTAAAAATTTTGCTATTTAAGCAATAAGAATTTTGAAAATTTAAATCTCAACTTTTCCTTTTCTTTACTCGACTGTATGAAAAATATTTTTCCCTGAAATGAATTTTATAGCACTTATCTTCAGCCACTTTGTTCATTCTTGCTTACATTAATACAATTAAATTTTCATGTGTGTTAAAGGAAATTTCGTTGTTTTAACCTCAAGACCCAACACAGTATAACATCTATAAAAGTTATCAAACAGCTAAAGTTTCATTTTTCTGTGCTCATGTGTTTGAGATGCTTAATATTCCAATTTTAGAATGCTGTATATGCTTTTTTATATTACCTTTCCTGATTTTTCACTTTAACGAACACATTTTTTAATTTTAAATTAAATTTTAGTTTATAATCACTGGTATTTCAAAACATTCTTTGAATTTATGGCTATGAATCTTTAACATGATTTTCAGCCAGTCAAATCTAGTTCATCTTTATATCTGGTTTGCAATTATTTCTTGAAGTTGAATAAAATATGCAAATTACTTTTAAAAATATTAATGGTGCATACATTTTTCTTAACACAAAAATCGGTTTTTACAAAAATATTATTTTTTAATGTACTTTTTGTGAAGTGTTGATTAAAGAACTTAATGTTTAAATTTTATCAAGCATTTTATGAAGCTTGATCATATTTAAACATATATGAACATATGAATGAAAATGCAATGGAATCTCAAGTATTCTTGTCCACAGGATCCGAGCCAAAACTGAGTACAAACTAAAACCATTTTATCCAATACAGTAACTAAAAATGATACAATTAATAATATAAATAGCTTCTCCAAGTACTTAGTTACACTTAAAATTTTTAACTATAGCTTAAATGAAAGTTATGCATCTGTTTTTATATTTGAAAGTACAGAATTAATTTCTGTATATTGATGAGGAAAATAATGGAAGTACACCCAAACCTCTTTTTGTGATTTTTTTTTTTTTGGTGCAACTTCTTTTTTTTTTTTTTTTTTTGCAAACTTTTTTTGTGCAGTGTATGAAAATTTCAATCAGATTGAGATTTGACGATAGTATTTATAAAACGAACGAAGTTATTTATAAAACGAACGAACTTTTTCTGTACGTTTTTTTTTTGTATGCAGTCCCTATCAACTGCACAAAAAGAGGTTTGGGTGTAATCAAAATGGTGTAATCAAAGATTTAATGCATCTTTATTTTGTATTTGAAATCTGAATGCAAAGAAACTCTTGAAAGCATCTTTTTGTAAAAATTTTATTGATAATGATCCCCCCCCCCCCCCATATTATGTTAAAAGATACTCAAGATTTAGAATATTTTTTAATTTTGTAAACATCAGATAATCAAGAAAACGTCTGTATTAGTTTTAATGCCATAACCTTTTTATACTCTCAAATGCACTTTTTAATCTTGAGGTATCTCATTTTTAAAAGCAATAACCAAAACCCATAAAATAGTTTTCATGGAATCATGTCATGTACTTTGACCAATATTTAACCCACACTGCCATTTGTATGTCTTAATGAGAGTTTGAAGTGATTATTTCAAATCCTAATTTGCCAAGTATTAATTACAGCTAATTTCATAATTCTTCCATTTTAAAATGCTTATCAGTGTAGGAGATGAGTATTTGAAAAACTGCAAGGCCTTTCATCAAATATTACTGCTGATCAAACATTGGTAGAGTTCACAGCTAGCCATTTATATTTCCTTAAGATTTGGTTTTGCATGTTATTTCTTTTATAGAGCTTTTAAATTGAAGGATTTTTTATCCCTATGTATAGGCATTGAAATCATGCAAGTATTTTCTTTTTCTGATTTCAGTCTCTTTCTTAAGTTATGTTTTTAACATAAAATTTATACAAAAATGTCAGAAATCAAAGTTTTTATATAAATTATATTTATACTTAAATAATTTTAATGATACTCTGCATTTATATCATCCCTAAAAAATTAGCAAGCATTTATAAATTATGTGATAGTTGGTCAATTTATTGAAAAATGTTATTTTTCCATTGTATTATAAGATAAGGTTGAAATTTGAATAAAAAAAATAGATTTCTGAAATATATTGTCTTTTTTTCGTAACTTGATCGATTTTAAATGTTTTTTAATTACTTTTATTATTGAGCTTTCTTGTGATTTGATTATATACAGTTAAAGAACATTCATTTTAACAATGGAACTAAGCAACTCAGAAACTTGTAGAATTTAATAAAAACTATGAAACATATACATTATATTATTCAGCAAATGAACCACTGCAAAAGAAAATTTTGCTCCACATCGAAAAATCTTACCAGTCTACCAATTTTTGGAAGAGTAGGTACAGTCAGACCCCAATTTAACAAACCTCTATTTAACAAATTTCGCATTTTAGCAAATTTTTCTTTTTCCCCTGACTAAAACTAACCCCTTTTTTAAAATTAATATTTAAAAGGTCAAGCGAATGTGACCTCAAATGGCTCAGGAAGTGACGTCATCCGCTCTTCAGCAGACAAAGAGAAGCCAACGGAAGTGCGTTTAAGACGCACTTGGAAGTTTGGCGATAATCTACAGAAAGCGCAGCAAGAGCCCTTAATAATAGCGCGCCGAATAAAAGCTCAAGGAGAAATCACGGAAAACGTCTTGTTAGCGTTCCTTTCTTTGACAGTGAAATCCATTACGGCATACAGCATTAAGAAATTTTTTATTTTAGTCAGGTGGCATGGATTTTAGTACTAAATAGAAATCAGATAGCTGAAGATTTACCTGGTGGTTTATTGACAAAATATTTGAGTTCATATTATACTTTTCATTTTGTTGATGTCAACTGAAGAGAATTTACTTATTTTTTAACCTTAAACTTGATTTATTGATGCATACAAACTTTGCTCCCGAAAAAATCCCCCCCCCCTTCAAAAAATTAATACATGTCAAAAATAAATAGTAACTGCTAATTTAACATCTGAGAATCAATTAGAAAAAAAAGAAAATGAGCGGCCAGTGTTATTTTTCCTTTGTTTGCTCATTATTGCATATTATGGCGAAAAAGATTTTAAAAAATTGCAAAGGAACTGAAATCCCACGCATTAAATTTAAATAGAAAGGGGTAAAAAAATCACTTTTTGCATTTTAATCATAATAAAACATTATTTCTTTATAAATATGAAAAATATCTTGAAATTTTAACTAATACTAATAAGTGATACTTTAAAAATACATTTTCAGTTTAGCTGTAAAGTATATTTCTATAAACCTTTCTATGGTGCAAAAATAAATTAACGCACTTGTTATGTCAAAACTATATATATATATATATATATATATATATATATATATATATATATATATATATATATATATATATATATATATATATTTGCAAAGTTAAAACACAAAAATTTAAAAAGGAATAAAATTAAATGGAATTTCAACAAAAGAAAATAAGAGAGAACGAAAGAAAGAGAAATTTACCACCAATAAAGCGAAAACAGGGTTGCCATACGCCCTGCTTGCGAGTAACGTTGTTCATTTAACTCCCCGCATTTCTTAAGCTTTGAATCTCTCGTTCTCCCGGAAAAAGTCAAATATCATCGATGTCACTTCAGGAAGGAAGACTGTCCTTTCGTGAATCCAGTCTCCATTGTGTATTAAGCGGATTAATTAATAGATTTCAAGGCTTTAAATGAGGAGCGTTCTACGTGCTCATAGTCTCAACACGGGACCCCGCTCGGGGGTGAGTCTCCGTAAAACCTATAGAGGAGGAGCCGACACATCCTCCATTTTGGAGCAAACTTGATCCAGTCGCACTGGCGGATCCAGACAGAATTCTCGGAGGGGACCATTTGAAAAAATACGATGTTTTGGAAAAATGTTGACTTTTACAAATATCAACATAGCCCATCTTTAATTAGATCATTTTTTAAGGGGTCTCAGGACTTTTTAACCTTAAAAAATTCAATTTTTTGAAAAAAATATATGTTGTTGTCCCTATTTTTCTGAACAGTTTGGTACCAAACTTTTAATGATCATCCAAATACTTCGGAAGTAATCAAACAAAATAGAAGGTATTGTTTACATTTGGGACCTTTAAATCGGCGACGTCACGCCCACTTGAATATGTCAAGTGTTTTATTTCTCATCGTTTCTCTTGCATATGCTACATACAAAGCCATTGCTATTATTTTTCTTGATCGTACAGGATAGAAACATCTAAACTTTTGTTGTTATGGTTTGAACAAGCTTCGAATCGGCGGCGAAATTGTTATGGAAATCGGTCAATGCAGGAACGATCCTGACAGATAAACGGGAGGCAACCCTTTATTTTGGCGCTAAATGATATCATTCTCAGACTTGGCGACAAGGATTCTTCCTGTACCTCGTGCGTGGTTTAAAAAATGGCTTGAAGAATGTAGTAATGAGTAATGTGTTGATGTATTTATTATGATGAGATTTTTACAATTAGATATGCATGAAAGTAAGTGAAACATTTTCTTGGATGTGACTATATTAAGTTGTATCTTTTTGTTTTTTTTATTTTGAAAAAGATCGTGTTCCTTTATTTATGCTTACTGTCTGACCACGGATTGTATGGAATGACAAACACCGTTTTACAGCCGGAAATGGATAAATTTATTATTTTTTACCGATGTCAGCTTTTGCAGAAGCAGAGTCTCATTCAAATGAGCGGAATACGCTCATCAAATTTTTACTTTTCCCCCTTATTCACATAGATTCGTTGATCTGGACGTTTGAAAATTCCATACAATCTGTGGTTGGACAGTACAACCGTCATGAAATTAAAAGCATGTATTAAGATTTATTATGGCTAGGCCTTAGATTTTTTTTCTAGATTATCATTCTGTGCATCTGTACTTTCTATCCGGACAAAAATTATATTTATTTATGCCATAATTAGACGTCTTTCAAATATCTAATATAATATGGAAAATTGTTGTTAGACGTTAGCTTGCATAGGTGTGCATTAAATAAACGTTTCTCGTGTGCTTGAGATTTTTGCTTCCCCCCCCCCTTGAATAATCGAAACTATTAGGTTTCTTTTAATTTCCCGCCTAAATTTACGTACATTTCTCTTAAGACGTCCTTAAGGATTCTTCCTGTAAGCGTGCATGTATTCACATCATTAAACGTTTATCCTTTGTGAAACATTTAGATGTTTCCTTTTCCTTGCATAATTGAAGCTACTGAGTTACTTAATTATCCAAAATTAACAATCATTTTTCTCAGACGTGTTGACTTTTGTCAGAATTGTTCCTGTCAGCCTTTAGCGTGCGTAGATCTGCGTCAACTGGAAATCTGTTATCGTGAGTAAATTGTTTAATTTCCTTCATTTAGTGAAACCATTTTGATGTATGATTAATTTAATTACTTCCAGAATTAAATTTATTCCTGTCATCTATTCTTAAGGGCAGATTCCTCCTGTTAGCCACTAGCGTGCAAAGATGTGTTTCTAATGAACGCTATTGAAAATTGTACTGTAAAGCATTTTTGTTCCTTTAACAATTAGGAATATTTAGCAGCAAATTTAATTTTCTGCCAAAATTAACTTTCTTTCAGATATCAAGTCTTAAGTAAGGATTCTTTCTGTCTCCTGTGTAGTTGAGCATCAAATGACTTCATTCTGACATTTATTTTCTTTTCCTGTTGCATAGTTGAAACTATTTAGGGCCATTCCTCCATCACATGTGGGACAAAAATACGCTTAAATTTCATTAACATTTCATCATATCTCTTAATATTTTAATGAAACTGGGGTAAGCAATTATTTTAATCTTTAAATTTGGTACAAAGATACTTCTGAAACAATTTTGTTATTTAAATTAAAATTTATTTACATGCATCACGTGCGGAACATCTAAAGTCAACCTCTGGTAACTTGCTTGTGGATAAGCTAATATTTTTGCTCTATTAATACAGCAATGACGAAACAAATTACAGATTTTGAAAGCTATGGTTCCAATGTAAAGGAAACATATCTCATAAGTTTAGAAATAATTATTTAAACCATTGAAGAAAAAATATGTCTATGCCTATTCCATTGAAAATGGTCATTTTGTCCTGCACGTGACGGTTTCTGTATTTCATAAAAAAGAAATAATTTTAGAAGAAAGTTTTGGCTAAAGAAGTCACACATGCATTTGTAATGTCTTAATCAACAAAATTTTGTTCATTATCCTTTTTAATTATTATTTTTTATGAAATATACGAAGCGTCACATGCAGGAAAAAATTACCGTTTCCCGTGGAATACCCTTTAACTGTTCAATTTCCTGGCAAAATATTTCCTTCAAAAATTAACTCTGTAAAGTTTCTTCCTGTTAAGTCCCCTTCCCTTCAACTATCATATTGTTTCTTCTTGTTGAATATTCTCCCTATTAGCCTTCCTGGGTGTGCCAAAAATGAACATTTATTAATTTTCATATTCTTGGTGTGAGAAATCAGTATGCTGTTTAATTTACTGTCAAAATTCATGAATTTTAGGTATTATTCTTATCCAGCATTATAGATGTGTAACAAATAGGTGTTTATCATGAGTAAAATACTTATTTCCTATTCCTTACATAATTGAAACTATTTAGCTGTTTAATTCATTACTTAAAATTATATGCCAGATTTTTAATCTCTACTGAACTTTAACTTTGTCTAGCAACAAATGAAGGATTTTTGTAGTTTGCTAAGAGCTAAATTATTTAAGTATGAAACACTATTCTATTAAATTAGTAGGGCACCTGGTACAATTGTCAATAGAACCTGAAGTATAAGTTCACCTTTCAGTGACCAGTCATTGTTACAGCAATGATTGAAATCTTTGAGATTGTGGGTTTTTCACTGGTCAGTCATCAGTTCCAAGTTCATCTGGTGCACAAAATTCTTGCAGACATGTGTATAAAAATGCTTTATTTCAGTGTGCCCAAAGTTTAATGTTCTATTTGTATTATGAATACATTTTTCACTTATTGTTTATTTTTCAGAAGGGCTCCTCCATGTTAGTTTACCAAGATGTCAATTGCTTGATCCTGAATAGCGAGAAGTTGGATGATTTCACGGAAACTTAAAGCACAACACTAGTTGAATTTAGACTTTGCATGACAGTTACTTTATTAAAGTCTGCTGCAAAGTCTTAATTTTGCTGGTAATAATGCTTTAACTGGACCTTTCAATGAACAAGAACAACCATTAGAATCTTTGAAATGCTGGGTCTATGCTTTGCAGTCAGAAATCAGTATTAAGTTCATCTGATGCACAAACTTCCTGTGGGATAGGTATAAAAAAATTATTTCAATGTGCCCAAAGTTGAATGTTCAATTTGTATTGTGAATTATGAATACATTTTTTGCTTATTGTATATTTTTCAGAAGGGTTCCTCCATGTTAGTTTACCAAGATGGTAATTGTTTGATCCTGAATAGCGAGAAGATGGATGATTTCATGGAAACTTAAAGCACGACACTAGTTGAATTTAGACTTTGCATGACAGTTACTTTATTAAAGTCTGCTGCAAAGTCTTAATTTTGCTGGTAATAATGCTTTAACTGGACCTTTCAATGAGCAAGAACAACCATTAGAATCTTTGAAATGCTGGGTCTATGCTTTGCAGCCAGAAATCAGTTTTAAGTTCATCTGATGCACAAACTTCCTGTGAAGATAAGTATAAAAATAATTATTTCAATGTGGCCCAAAGTTGAATGTTCAATTTGTATTGTGAATTATGAATACATTTTTGTTTATTAATGTATCTGTTTTTCAGAAGGGTTCCATGGTTTACCAAGATGTCAGTTGTTTGATCCTGAATAATGAGAAGATGGATGAGGCTATAGAAACTTAAAGCACACTAGTTGAATTTAGAACTTGCACAACAGTCTGCTGTGAAGTACTAATTTTGCTGGCAATAATGCTTTAAAACCGACTTGTTAAAATTCAAGTGCATTCAACATCAGTCATATAGTGTAGTCTAAATATATGATTCTTGTGTCTGATGTATTAAAAAGCATTTACAGAATTAATATAGAGATGTTGTCACTTAATTTATGACTAAAACCCTCTTTATAAATGCTAACATTTTTTAGGCTAATTTTCCTCGAGATAAAAAGTTTGGTTTGAATATTTTTACTTGGTCACAGAAATATTTTATTTCTGGTACAATTATTTTGCTTAGAATTGTAACACAGCCGGCTTAAAAAAAATCTGTGTATTATTCTATTTTAAAACATTCTTGCTGTTATCATACCAAGAATGAATATGCTTTTCTAAGTTGTTAGCTCTACTCTAGTTTTTCCTGGTGCATAAGTTTCATAAATGTCAAAAGAAAAGCATTTACAAAACTTCTTTGGCATGCTGGCATTAAAACTTGGAGATCACTATCTGTAATTTTATGGTGTAAGAAATTAGGGGTATGAGGAAAGTAGAAATTAAGCAAAGTATTCTAGGGAGTGAAGAAAATGAGCATTAAATCAACATTGCATTTTAAGTAAAAGGTATCAACAAAACTTAAGTGTATAATAGTAGTGGTATATATGCTTCATGTTATTGATATGTTTCAAAAATCCCGTCAAAGCAATGACATATATAGTTTTTTAAATTATGTATTTAAATATTAAATTTCAAAGCTATAGTTAAAAGAGAAAATGATTGTCTTTCTTTGGGTCAAATATATTTTTCTTGTACTTTAATTTATTGTTTTCTACAAAAGCACTATATTAGTAGTTAATGGTAAAAATAATATAGTACTTTGGTAACAAGTTTAGCATGATAGTCATTAGGCATGTATTTTCCGTGGGGATTTTAAAAAGATCATCCTTTCAAATTAACAGAGGAATAATTTTAAGCTATATTCATGTCTCAATGTCAAGAACATTTGAGCAAGAGCATTAAAAATATTCGCACCATTTGAATAAGTGCTGAGAAGCATGTGGAGACATTCCTCAATTTATCATACCATCCCATTGAATCCCCATAAGAATGTTTTATTCTGGATTTGGTTATATGCTGTAATTGTGTTTTTCAGTGTTAGCATTTAAACAACACACATTACAATTATAAGAGGGTAATTTTGCTTCTAAATTAAAATAAAACCAGAGCATTATATTTTGCATATGCTTCACACTTAGCAGGTTTTATTTTATAATACAATCAATGTAATTGACGTTCGATTTTAACAAATTTACTGTAGTACATTCGTCCCTGGTATAACATGGTACTTGCACAACACGGTTTCGATATTACACAGTACGAAACTTCAATTTAATACTTCATGGTTTTGATATAACACGAAAGTTATCTTTAATAAAGAAGACATTTCTTTTTTGTTTAATACATTCTGTTAATGTTTGATAACTCTAATGAGGTTTTACTTTGTTTTTCATGAAACTTGGTTTCGATATAACACGATAGACATGCTTTGATTTACATTATTTCTAAGTCTCGTATAACAAGGTTTCGATAAAACACGATACATATTGACATGATTTTTACTATGTACATGATTAATTAGTGTAAAAAAATATGTTAATAAGTTTAAAAAAAGTCTCGTATAACACGATTTCGATACTACACGGAACGAATACGAGAGACGCCTGTATATTTACAAGAAAATTATTCAGCTTTATATATTAAATAGTTTTATTAAGAATTGTTATTTAACTTTATGTTTCACATAGAGTTTTGTTAAGAGTTTGTCAAATTTTAATCTATTCAGAATTCTATCATGTATCATATGAAACACATTACTTGGAAAATCCTTTTCTATTTTAAACAAGTGTTATCGTTATTTTTTTCTCCTTAATCCGTTTGCTATATAAACATTTTTCTGTATTAAACGTTTTTTTTTTTTTTTTAAATTACTAAAAAGTCATAGTTTTTTTTTTTTTTTAATGAAGGCTATTTTGAGTGTACAAGCACCTGACAGGCTCGTCATTTCAAAAAAAAAAAAAAAAAAAAACCAAGGGAACGATGCGGAAAATACTCAGTTTCTATTGCAGGAGAAAATCAAGAGTAGGGAATTTTTAAACGGGCAGGGGAGAGGGCAGTGCACCCCTAGTCACGTTAATTAAATGTCTGTTACTCATGGAGTAGGAGAGGATAGGAATTTATTTAGTTTGTCAGTTTGAACATACATTTGCCCTTTGTATACTTATATGCACATATTATATAAATTGGGCTAAGTAAATAACTTAATGAAGTAGTGACTTGCTCCTTGCCTTTTCGCTGCAATAAATTAATGAATAATAGTTTAACGTAACAAATCGGTGGGTAGCCTTAAGTCCAGGTAGATTTGCGTTTTCTTTGAAGTGGAAGGGGGGGGGGGGGGATTCTAACATATTCTCTATTAGGGGGCAGCACAATCAGAAATATTTTTCTGCGGTCCTTCATTTCGAAATTTGACATGGAGGGAGGGGGGTGTGCACTCAATGGGAATTGACTTGGGGAAAACAACGAAAAACACGCCCGCTATCCACTTATAACTAATAAAAAGCATTATTTTTCCAAAGCAAGGGGGACTTTCGACCTTCCTCCCTTTCGTCCACATGGAGTGGGGGGTGGCAAGTGGGGGCTCAAGCCCCCACCTTGGAAATTAGAACTTCCTTGCTTTTAGTACTTTTTTTCTAGCAAGAAAGTAAAAACATTTCTCCAGCCATTAATGAATAAATTATTAAAAATGTCAAATTTTAATAACTCTAAACTGTACTGAAATCGGTTTCTATGCGAAAAGTATCTTACTAAACCACGGAAAAAATATCTGACCCCCTCCCCCCTTAAAATTTTGCTTATGCGCGCCCATGCCCCGAACCCCCTAAATGACGACGGACTTACTTGTGGCTCATTAGCAATCTTCGTGTTTTCATAAGCACTCAAGGATTAGTGAGAATTGCTTGAGACTCAATGAAGGTGCTCCCCCCCCCCTCCCAAACCCCAATATCTATAAGGTTGTGCTTCTGTTTTTGGGCGTCCACTGATGTCCTGTGAATTTCTTCATTTGCAAGGAAGTACTGCTTGAGCTATTTACTCACGTTCTTAATAAGTCATACATATCATTTTATTACCAATCTCTGAACTCTCAATATTTATTGCCACAGTATCCAACTATTTATTGCTGCTTATTCCAAAGCTTATGCTTAACGGCATGGGGTTGGAAAAGCGATATACAGTTCATTTTGACACAAAAGTTAATATTGTTTCTCTTGAAAGTTGCGTATACTGTATCTATGTTACAAAAAAAGAAAAGAGAGAAAATATTAAAATTTTTAATGAACCATTTCTAATGAAAAATGTTACAACAATTATTTTTCAGAAAAAGTTTGCAAAATTACTGCATCTAGGGGTTCCCCCCTCCGCTTAAGAGCAAGGATGCACCCCCTCCAAAATAAGACCCCATAACAGGGAAAATACCAACACGAAATACTCCCCCCCCCCATAACAATTTCGATGGTGCAGCGCGCCATGACCTCCCCAAGGTGGGTACCCCTCTGCATCTATGTGTTTCGTAGTTGTCCCCTCCCCCCAATCGTGAGCAGCACCCAGGATACCCCTTAAAATTTCTATGGTGCGGTTCGTGCCACGATCCCCCTTGAATGGGCACTCAAGGGGGTCAATTAATATGTTATCAAAATTAAGGTAGTTAGTACAACGAGGGGGCCTCCGTAGCTCTGTGGTAGAAGCTTCGTCTTCCAAGCCGAAGATCGTGGGTTCAAATCCCGCCTGTGCCTTGAGTGTTATTTCCTTTTCTAGTGTTGTAAATCTTTCTTGTGTGTGTCCGGAGCCAAGGCGCTTAGCACGCAGCCCTCTATCTATGTGAAGCTGTCTAGCTTCTAAATAAATAGATAAATAAAGTGTAACGAGTGGGACTTCAGAGCATACAGCATGATTGAAATTTTTAGGGAGAGGAGGGTTTGCTAAAAGTTGTCTTTGTCGTTTTTAGGGGATCTCATTTTGGGGATGCATTTGAGGGGAGGGGATGTCATTGTTCTTGAGGGGGAAGAGGAGCATCTCTGATTTAGGAAAGATTTTTTTTGGTGCAAATGGAATTTTATAAAAAATGCGAAAAAACTGTAACGTCATTTAGTTTGTTTTATTATAATTCAAAATATATAACTTTAGAATACAGAACGAACCAGTTTATTTTGTTAAACAAATTTGCATTTAATGATGTTTACCATTCTTGAAAATACCAATACATGAAAAAAAGTACACTTAAAATCCGATAGAACATACTCCTTCAGGAAGTGTTTCCAAAAAGGAGAAATAAACTGCAACTGTATTGCTTATGGTATCGCACTTTTTTTTGGCATCATGTTCGTCATGTTGATAAGAACTCGCCTTGAAATAGATGAAGTCGCCAATATGGTAACCATGGACCAGGATCGTTCCTGCATTGACCGACGTGTAATTGTTATTGGTTTAGCTTTTTGCAATCCCAATTTTTACGCTTTACGCTTTGCTATTAGCATTTGTAATATGAATCCTGAGAATAAAAAACGATCTTCCGGACAAAGACCAAGAAAAAAGAAATTTCATGGGAACAGATTCGTGAAAAAGAATAAAACTTCGGGTAAATTAGAAAAAGTAATCTCCAATCCTAGTATTCCAAGTACTTCAAGTGCATCAGAAAAAAAAATTTCATCAAGCTTCGCTGATGCTGATGCCTTTGAAGATTCCATATCGAGTGAATTTGAAGGTTATAGAATTGTCGATTTATCTCTATTATTCACAGTTTTGGAAAAAAATGTGAGATGTTCTGAGTGCTATGGTAATTTAAAATTTTCTGAGGTGTCTACTTGTGGTTTGTCTTCCACATTGTGTTTGGCTTGCACCAATTGCAAAACTGAACTTTTCTTCAAGACATCACAGCTGATTAAGGAAAAAAATAGTATTCCTGAAATAAATAGGCGCTCTGTTCTGGCTATGAGGTGCATCGGTCAAGGGCTGTCATCTCTTCAAACATTTTGCGCCATCATGTGTTTGCCATCCCCAGTTACACAGAAAACCTATGATGCCATAAACGCACAGCTACAACATGCTACGCAAAAGGTCGCAGAAGCGTCTATGAAAAAAGCTGCAGCTGAAGAAGTCGAACTGAACAGCAATGAGCCCGATATCACAGTAAGTGGGGATGGCACATGGAAGACTCGAGGCCATTCTTCGCAGGTAGGAGTGTGCTCTCTTATCGGTGGTAGCTCAGGCAAAATAATCGATACTGAAGTTATGTCGTCTTTCTGCAAAGGGTGCTCATCATATAAGGGTCAAAAGTTTGGACCAATGTACAATGCGTGGCTCTCTAAGCATAAAACTGTCTGTAAAAAGAATCACACAGGGTCTGCAGGGCAGATGGAAGTAAGCGGCATGATTAAAATTTTCAGGCGATCCGAGGATACGCGAGGTGTGCGGTATCAAGACTATATTGGAGACGGGGATGCTAAAACGTACACCGCTGTATGTAAAAATTACCCGTATGGTCAAGATTTTGAGATAAAAAAAATTGAATGTGTGGGACATATTCAGAAAAGAATGGGAACTCGACTGTTAAAACTAAAAGCCTCCTTGGGTAAGAAAAAGCTTTCCGATGGAAAATCTATTGGCGGAAAAGGGCGCCTAACAATAGAAAAAATAAAAAGTCTAACTTTATTTTATGGGAATGCCATAAGAGCCAACGCAACCAATGTGAACGACATGCGTTCTGCGATTTGGGCTGTCTGGTGTCACACTGGGAGCACCGACAAAGAACCCATGCATTGGTTTTGCCCTCAAGGACCGAGTAGCTGGTGCAAATACAATGCTGCAGTTGCAAACAATAAAGTAAAGCAGTACAAACATAAACACCCCTTACCAGATGCTGTGATGAAGGCCATTAAACCAATTTTCAAAGACTTGTCACATGTAAAACTTTTACAAAGGTGTTTAGGTGGAAGAACGCAGAACTCGAATGAGTCTTTTAATTCTGTTGTGTGGAAGTACTGCCCCAAAGTGACCGGATCTAGCGTCACAGCAGTTAATATTGCAACAAATTTAGCTATTATTACATTCAACGATGGGAAGCAAGGTCTTCTGCATGTTTACAAAGAACTCAATTTAAAAATAGCCAAAAGTTTGCATTCATTCTGCCTCGATGCAGACAAAGTTCGAGTCGTCGTGTCAAAGAAACGTTCTCTAGGTTCATCACATGAGGCTCGTAAAGCCAAAAAACTTAAAAATGCCATTGAAAAAGAAAGGTTTCTGCAAGAAGAAGGCGAAGTTTATGCTGCTGGAGAATTTTAGGGTGTGTAACTTTATTATCTAAACGATAGTTTTATTTTGAAATTGAATTTTAACTTTAAACGCGTTTTTCTAAAAACGTAAAATTTCTGACGCCGCGCATCATAGTAAAAAAAATTATAGTTCTATTGCTCTGAAATTTTGTGTACATATGTTGTGGGACTTATTCTAAGACTTATTCTACAATTTAAGTAAAATCAATGGTAAAAAAAAATAATAAGGGGAGTTTTTATATCAAAATTCTGATTTTTATTGTATTTTTTACATTTCTATCATTAAAAAATATTTACTGCTTTATTATCTAAAAAAAAAGTAGAATAGCATATTACTGTGACAATCATCTGTAGTTTGAAACCCTTTTGATAAAAATAGGCCCATTTTTTATTTCAGAATCATGCGCAGAGCAAAATATTCACTTTTCTCGATTTCGAAAAAAGTCATATAAAATTTGCATCGTTGTATTAATTATTTTGAATAAAAATTAAATCTAAGGGTACTAAATTATACATTCATATGAGTATTTGCAGTGATAAAAAAATCAGCTTTCAAAAATGTTTCCTTAATAAGATAAAAATTTTTGAAAACATAGCCTTTTTCGCATGCTCGTCAACACACGAAAAGTCCTGAGACCCCTTAAGTAATTTTCACTAGGCGACACAAGTTTAACATACTTCCCAATAATTTTCCTCTTTTCTTAACAAACGTGTGCATATATCGTCGCCGCAAAGTGGTATTCCCGTAATCAGTGCTGTGTTCTGAGACGACTGTATAGGACTTCTGATTTAAGAGGAATCAGGGACGTAACTAAAGGGGGGCAGACGGGGCTCGTGCCCCGGGTGCCAGATTTTGGGGACACTAAACTGACTAAATGAATGCTTAAATTTAATTTTTCAAAAAAGGACAAGTTAGCAGAAGCCCCCCCCCCCCCCTTCCTAAAAAAAAACACGCTGTGCAGGCGCTGGCAGAAAGTTTGCATGGTTTAATGTGGATAAAAAGTGGGAAGGATAGACAGAGTAGGAGGGCACAGTAAATAGCATGAATGTGTTTTCTCAGAGTGACCAGTAATTGTTATATCTTATCTAAGAATTTTCCTCTCGGAGTAGGAATATGGGAGCTAAGCTGAGGCAAGTACAAACCAATACAAAACAGCGGAAATGCTCAAATGTCGTTTTTCTACAATTAAACGTCATAAAGCTGTCAACATGATGTTTTCTTCTCAGCTTTTTTACAATGACGAGAACTTGTCTACCCCACCCCAAGGGCATAAGGGAGCCTATGGCTTAGGAATTGGAGCCACTATCTTTATCCAACAGAACCATTCTCTAAAGAGTATCTTCTCTAGCTCGCACCACAAATTTTTTTTCTGCTTTTTAATCCGTTCTCAGGATATCTTGTATAGTTTTAAATCAATTTCAAGATATGTCGAAAAAACTATTTGAAGCTGAATTCAGAAAGAGAGCGAAAGACCACGAAAAAGAGGCCCCCAACAATCTTCATCTTATTTATCATCGTGGTTAAATGCTAAAGACGTTAGGAGAGTAGGTAAGGCATTGTTTATATAATTTGAATGATGTAATACAAATTTGTTGAATTTGAATTTTATAATTTTTCTCATTCTTGGAAAAAAATCTCGCACTATAATAATGGAGATTCAATTTAAAGTTCGAGAGACTGCCACTTTTTCTTTAGAAAATACTAGGGTTATTTTGAGGATAAATTGAACTAAAACGATAAATTTTCAACTTAATTTCAATATATTTTTTCCACCCACACAATATTTTAAGTATGCTTAAATCGTCAACGTCAATCAATGTGTCAGAAATCAGCGTTTTTTTAAGACTCTAAACTTGAATTTTTCTTTGGTACTTTTGATGCATATTTATAATTACAGTAGAACCTCGTTTATCTTGCCCCCGTTTATCCAGATCTCCGGCTTATCCAGATCAAATTTGTAAAGTTAAAAAATATATTCACTGAAATGATATAATTTTAAATTATGATAGCCGGAACGAAACTGTCAATGTACCAAATATTTGATCTTTATTTTGATTAAATACACAACTCCTGCATAGGACATGCAATAAATTATAGTCATCTAATAAACAACATGGCATATTTGGAGTATCATTCCTACACCACAGCAGCTGAACTATAAATGATTAAGTGTTTATGAGTAACAATCCTATGTAATTTTGTTACAGTGTTTTTTTGCTGTTATAAAAGATAAGTCTGCTTATTTACGAATAAGTTTTACAAATTACCGGAATTTTCGATATCCGGATTGCCTTTGGTCCCCGCTAGTTCGAAAAAATGAAGTTGTACTGTAAATGAAAATAACCTGAACGGAAGCGCACTGAAAACGTATAATATTTAACATTTTTAAGATATGTGTTTTTTTTTTTTTAAAGGTTAACAGAAAGTGTTTTGATCTCAAGCACATTAGGTTTCTGTTTTTCTATTAACTGTTTCTCAGATGTATACTATATACCAGAGTTGGGGGACGTGCGTCCTTTATAAAAATTGGCGCTTGTAATAATTAATATTTAACTGTACAGATTGCGAAAATGTAAAATGTGTTGCACATAAAATTATTAAGATAGAGTTTAAATAAGATAATCTGTCTTTTCGAACTACAGTAAGAATATGCCAGCTTAAAGTCAGGATAAGCCAAGTATAGTAATATTCAATTAATTTCAAGTAAGAAACAAAAACAAAGAACCTACTAAATTTTTTATCGGATTTAAAATTATTTCACTCATTATTGCGATATGTTGCTCTTTTGTACATGAATATTGTTATTTTTCTTACGAATTTCTTCATAGTAGTATATTAAAATACTGAAAAATAAATAATTGAAAATCTTTGTTTTATTGAAGTTATAATTTTTAATTAATTTTTTTAAAGCAATATTGCAACAAGTTGTGAATTACTCTCCTGTGGAAATACAAAAATTATTTTTCCTTGAATGACTTTGTATGTAAAATAATAAACAAAATACTTAATGATTTTTATCCCCTATCGCTATTTTTAAAAAAGCAATACAATGATAAAGCTACATAAAAACTTATACTAATTACGTAAAAGTTGCGTTTATAAGGCTTATGGCATTATAGGCAGCGGACTCCTTTATCACTGCCTAATTCAAATATGGCTTTCAGTGGTGAAATGGTTCAAAAATGATACCAAATGGAATGTTATTTATCTATTTGTTTTACTGGTTAAAGAGTACTCCATCACGGTGTAACGAAAAGATACATTACAAGATATGTATAAATTGCAAATGCATTTTGTGTAAAATTCGTCCTTGGCTCATATGAAGCAGTGAGAAGCAAAGGGATGTAAGTGGACATTTTCAAGTTTTGAGTAAAATACGTATAGCCTAGGTAGGCTTTCATTGATTTTTTTTCTAAATCATGCTATACAGCAGCAGGCTATACACCAGGGCTACTAGTACTATCTCTTGCTCCAAGACGAAGTAGAGGTTCACCTACTATGTGTACTGGTTATCTCCAAATTTTTAATTTTGCCACTTGCATTCCTTTGCTTCTCACTGCCTCAAATGTAACCGTCTCCTCCGTGATTTTTCTCCATTTGCTTTGAAATTTGATAGTTAGAATTAAATTTAAGATCTTAATTTTGGTTTAAGTTCTTGTTTATTGTATATAGTTTACCATGTGGTGTGTTTAGCCCAATATGATAGTCTGTCATGCATATATTGGAGCTTAAACACCCTCTTTTTAGTTTGTAGTTTAATTTTTTGGTCTTTTGACCATACTTATTGAATCCTCCACGGCTGATGAGCTCTTGATTCAACCTTTCAACTTTTTCTATTAATTGCTGCTTTTATTTTTCTTTTTCTCATCATTATTATTTTTAAAAATTGTTTAAAACTTGTTATTTGGCTTGTATATTTACTTCGCTTTTTAGTTTGGCTGCGTTTCGCATCTATGGGCTTTTGGGGGGGTTTGGTCTTTTCAACATTCTTCACTTGTATAATAATAATAATAATAATTATATATATATATATATATATATATATATAGGGAGTGGTGTATTTTCCCTGTAATGTACGTGAGGGGCCCTGGTGTTGACGTTATGAAGTTTCTCGGAGATTTTTTTTTGTTGCTTTGTTTGTTTTTTTATGAGGGGGGGGGCGCCGAAATGAGGTCTTGCCCCTGTTCGAAAGTGACCTAGTTACGTCCCTGAGAGGAAGCCAATATTAAGCAATCGTAAGTATAATATTAACTACGAAGTAAAGGGGGCCCGGGGGTTTTTCCCTCGGAAAGTTTTTGAATTTGTAGTCTTTAAAACGCATAGACGATCTTTGGTAATGTTAGGGGAGAAAAGTATCGGTGGCGCTCCCCTGTTTAATTTTCGAAATAGTAGCTCTAAGAATGCAGTTTTAAACGATCTTTGATGACGTTCGAGGGAGAAGAGATTTGAGGGCCCATCTAAGGCAATTTTTCTGATTGTTTTTAATATTGCGAAAGATAATTAGAAATGCATTCTAATTATCTTTCGCAATATTAAGGGCTCGGGTGCGACCCTCACCCCCCCCCACCCCATCATTCGAAATTGAAACCTGAAAAACGCAAACATTATCTCCAATAATTTTAAAAAGAGGAAGGTTCAAGGTTTCTCCGGCGGATTCTTTTTTTTTTTTTTTGCCATTGTAGAAACAAAAACGCAGTTTAATACGATCTTTTCTTGATGATATGTGGAGGAGAAATTCAGGGGCCCACACCAAGAAAATTTTCAAATTTGCAGTCTTAAAGATACATTCTAATTATCTTTGGTAATGGTAGGGGAGAAGAGGTTTGAAGCGTTTCCCCCGAAATTGTAGCTCTAAAAAGGCTGTTTTAGGCTATTTTTGGTGGTGTTAAGGGGAGGAGAGATCAAAAGGCCCATCCCAGGATATTTTACTAATTTCTAGACTTAAAAACGCATTCTAGAGTATCTTATGTAAGGGTAGAGGTTGAAGAGATAGAGGTCCACTCCCAAATTTTTTTTCAAAATTGAACTCTTTAAATTGCAAATGTATGCAATCCATGATTCATGAGTCAGTAACTTTTTGAGGACCAGCAATTTTTTGAAATTGAAGCTCCAGAAACGTAAGGTAGGCCGATCTTGAACGATGTTGGCGAAAATGAGAGGTGGGAGACCCTTTCCTGGAAACTTTTACAAGTTATTTTTAAAACGTGGTTTGTAGACGATCTTTGGTAATATTAACAAGAGGAGTGGTTTGGAGGGTCCCATATTGCAAAGGGAATGAAGAATAATTATATAGCACTGCATAAAGTCTGGTTAAAACTTAAAATCTAACTTGAACTTAATACACGATCATTATAAATGTATAACGTTTTATCGGACACTTAACACGTACCCCTTTTATTTCTTCCATGGGGGAAGTAAACACATCTAACAAAACGAGCCCATTATGCTAAATGAACCCAAATATTTGGTATACACTTGATATTTTTGAAATTTCTGTGGGGTAGCCATTCCCTACCTGTGGCATTAACTTTATCAGGGTGTCCTTCTCATTGTTTTCCTTATTGTTAGAATTAGTATGCATTATAAGAGATTTCTTTTTTGCATTTTTGCTCAAAAAAGGGGATTTTAACTATTCTTGAAATTTTCTCATGCGGGTGATTGTTCGGCGGTTAATTTTGCAAACAGCTCCAAAAAACGATTTCAGCTCTTCAGATTTCAAGCAGATGCAGAAAGAAAAAAGAAATGGATAATAAATAGCCCACGGAGTGACTGGAAGCGAAGCCGACAGTTTCCAAAATTTCGGCAATGTTTACCTTCGCTCTCTGGCTATTCGCAACTACAGAGCTCGAACACCCTACCTTGCGGTGATTATCAATACTGAAGAAAAAGGTAAAACATTCCATTAAACGTGTTTTCTTTGGGGTGAACTGCAGGCTTCAGACAGTTTATGATGTAATATAATTTCAGAAGAATGGAAACGAAAGCTTTCCACAAACACAAAGAAAAATTACTGTCATTCACTAAGCGACAAAGCAAGTTATAAGTTACGGCATTTGTTTGTTTTACCTTTTTCATCCGCCATTAGACAGTGGCTGCAGCGCCTCCTATTCACCAAATATCCTAAATAAACAAACAAACCACTGACGTAGACCGGAAGTAGCGAGTCTTATTTCCGGTTAAGCGCCAATCTCCATTGCTAGAGATAGGTGTTCATAGGGAAAGCGATTTTGTTGTGCTTCTTTAAAAAGCAGAATAATGTCTTCTGCGTATTTCAATGCATTAAATAAGAAAGACAAACTTAGTTATTGTTAAAAATTATCTTTCAATGGCTGTGACCTTACCGATCCTTTAGTAGATGGATGGCGAATCTATTGCTAACGATTGATGTTTAGTCTTCAGGCAATTTTGTTTTCTTTCAGTTCTAGGTAGAATCATGTCTTTTGCGTATTTTAATGCATGAAATGAGTATAATAGGCTTTGCTATTCTCAAAAATTGTCGATCAACGGATCTGATTTTCCTGATCCTTTAAATACAGAAATAAGAAAAAAAAAAGAAAAAAAACGAGTCTTCGTTTGTCGATCATTACATGTCGTCGATTTCAATGATAAGCATTTATGAATACCTCCTAAACAGAAATAAAGTTGATACAAAGTCTGCTTTCAAGAATCACAAATCTACTGGATTGCAAGTACATTGTGAATTGTAATTCCTATTCTTAAGTTGAAGCTATTTTTTCAAAGATGGAAGCTTTTCTGCACTGTGTTCACACAGAATGGCTATGACAGGGAGTTTTGGTGTCATATTCAATCAATTCTCCTGTTGTAGCTTTTCAGTTCACACACACTTATTACAGTTGCTACCTAATTTTCAGGTTTGATATTTAATATATTTTATTACATATTTGTTCATCACTTTTTTTTTTGTTTTGTTTAATCAACTTGCTTCTGTAGCAAGATTGATAGGCATAAAAAAAAATTGAAAGATAACAAAATTTAAATTTAATCTCCGAGTGCTTTCTCCTGCGTTAAAAATGCTTTGAATGTAATACCAATAGCTGATGTACTATGATACTATACTATAACTTTAATTAATGTGTTTGTTTACCGATTGTCGAATATCTAAATTTGTTTACAATTAGAACGCCTAATATTAAAGTACCGTCAATAACTCGAAGTCCCAAGAGACGGGCTAAATGGTTCGAGTTATTGATAGTTCGAGCTATGGGAAGTTTTTTTCTCATGAGGTAATGAATAGTGGTTCTTTATTTTAATCACACAAATCAAACTGTTTGAAACCCGTCAAAACACTGGAAACTTTCAACTTTGCAGGAAGCAAATAAAAAATTGTTCAGGTTGAGTTTTTCTAATAATCAATTTAATATTGTTATTGATTTCAGCAGAGCACAAGAATTAACAGTAATCATCTTAATTACACATTTATTTGAAGAAAAACATATTAGAAAAAACGGCAGATACAAACTCCAAACAACAACGTAAGTAATTCTAAGCGTACTGAAAACGATCATTGACGGCCGCCAAGCAGCGAAAGTCCGCCAAGAGTTGGCAAGATATCGCTCAATTTCAACACTTCTTCCCGATATCAAAGCCACTTTTTAATTTTAACGCATCAAAAATGAACAAAACTGGAATTTGAAATTATGCATATCATAAACAAAATATATGCAATAATAAACATTTGAAAAATATGTAAACAGTCATTTTAGCACTAGTCTAAGTTTTGTCCATTTTGCTCAGTCCAAGTCCACTACGCAACTTGATAAACAGAACACTTGTAAGTGGTTTGGTTAAAATATCAGCCAACTGTTCTAATGTTGGAACATATTCTATTTCTAAAATTCCTCGTTCTACTTTCTCTCGAATAGAGTGAAAACGCACGTCAATGTGCTTTGATCTTCGATGATATTGAGGATTTTGAGCAAGTTTTATGGCACTTTGGTTGTCAACATACAGAATAGGTGTACCTTCATATCCGATCAGTTCCTTTAGAAGCAACTTGAGCCAAACCAGTTCGTTTGACGCTTCACTAGCAGCAACATATTCTGCTTCAGTAGACGAAATTGCAACAGAATGTTGTAACCGAGACCACCAAGTTATAGCTGCACATGAATTTATTGAAACCATACCAGAAGTTGAACGTCTGGTCTTTTCATCGCCAGCATGGTCAGCATCACTGAAGACTGAAAATTCTGTTTGAACCTGAGACTTGTACAAGAGACCAAAACTGCTTGTACCACGTAAATATCGATAAATTCTTTTCACACGTTTCCAATCATCCTGTGTAGGTTTGCACAAAGCTCTTGATACTAAAGCTACAGCAAAGGCTATATCTGGTCTGGTAGCTACTGCAAGATATTGTAAACAGCCTACAGCTTCTCTGTAGGGAACATCAATAACGGTGGTAACTTCTTCCTGAGATTTAGTCGCATTGATATCACAAGGAGTAGCGAGAGCTTTTGAACTTTCTAATCCAAATCTCTGAAGTACCTTTTCAGTGTACACACTTTGAGCAATAAAAATGTCACCATTTTCTTCTTGCTTAATCTCCACTCCTAAGAATGAATCAAGGGGACCATTAGTTATTTTAAATTCTTCTTTTAAATCCCGAATTAATTTTTCTATTTCTAAAAAATTTGATCCCGCAACAAGTCCATCATCAACATACAAGGCTATGATTAATATAGATGAATCTTTTTTTCTTGATAAATAAACAAGGATCAGCATGAGATTGTTGGAATGGGATACTTTCACGCCGAGAAGAAGAACACCGCGGATACGGCTCCTTATGCAAAACAAACGCACATGGTAATGTTAAAGGTATTGGGAGCGTGGCGTTAGCTGTCGAAATTAGGTTTTTTCGTAAAGAAAAATGCTAACAAGCGGTTGTGCGTGTAGATGAACGAATAATGATGATAAAGAAGAATGCATGGAGCAGGAAATATCCCTCAAAATCCTTCCACATTCAATACAGAGCTAAAAAAATAAATCGGTTGTCAATGTCAAATCACGATATTCAAGGTTGTCACGACGGCCATGTATGACCACAAGGATTTTATCGGACTAAAAAAGAGTACTGAAAACTGATGCTGTGTCAACTTTTTCTTTCTTTTTGTGCAAGCCATCTTGTAAGAAGGAGGAATACAAATTTTATGCCTCGAGCTGCTGAAGCATAGTAAGTTATTTCGTCATTAATCTACACTTTATAGTCGTTATGTTTACATCAGTTTTGCCCATGTAAAGTTGAATGATATGTATAATACTTCTTGAATTTTCATTTATTCCCGTTAAAAAAAAATCAAATAATGGAATTTTTATAAACAAATCATTTTTTTTCAGTTATTTATTTTTTTTTAGCTTTGAGTATTAAAAAATGATGTTGTAAACTTGTCTCACTATTAGTACCAAAAAAAAAAAAAAAACTATACCACCAAGTGCAAAAAAACTATAAATTATTTTCTCTTGTTGAATACAAAGGTTTATTCTACTAGTCCTGCAATTACCTGAATTCATTCTTATTTCCTTCATCCCCGAACATTAGTTCTCAGGTTAAATAAATTTTCAACATTCATATACAGCTCATGCATTCCATTGATTCAGGTATATTAATTGTAAATTCATGTGATATTTGTCAAGTAATATAAATACTGTACAAAATTTTAATGATTAAAACTAGTCTTTGGAGCTGTGCCATATTTATATCTTTTAAATCTTAATAATTTCCTGCTGAAGAGATGAAGAACACTTATCATTCTATATTTATCATTGGATGATTAAACATATTTTCTATACTGTATACATAGTATGTGATTCGCCAAATCTCGCACCATAAATTGAATGCCAAGCAGTGCACCTTCAATGCAAAATTACTTTTCTGAGTACCTACAGGTCTGCTTTACTGTTATACTATGTTCGGTGTGAGGGCCCAACGAGAATACAAACATTTTTGACAAAGCTGTTGAAGTGAAATTAAGAAGTGCATTTCAAACCAATGTACAGTACAGTAGTCTCGTTAATCAAATTTAAAAATTTCTTTAAAAATCCTGTTTTTTCATAGATATAATTTTAAGTTATGAAAGTAAAAATATAACTCTGAGTGCAAGAAAGATTCCATTTATATTTTGATCTATTAATGAAGCATTTTCATGACCGTGCTTCAATGAAATGTCACTTGTGTTTGAAACAGAAGATAAGTAGACTAATTCTTTGTTAGGAAATACAGTCAACTCTCGATAACTCGAAGTCCCATGGGCTAAAACGTTCGAGTTGTTGGTACTTCGAGTTATGGGGAATTTTCACAACAGTCTCAAAAGTTTGGCATCTGATGAAAACTTCGAGATAAAGGAATATTCGAGTTATTGAGATTTGACTGTAATGTGGAAAATTATTCATATGTTTTTAAATGTCCTGTAAACAATTCTAATTTTTGTAACAAAACATAGTTTTTTTTTTCATCCCGATACAAAATTGTTATGCCTCTTTAAGGATCTCTTTCGCTTTTTATACGTAGTATCCTGATTTTTGATTCTCCAGCGTTACGAACGGGACATTTTTTCCAAAAATCGCTCATTTGTTGTTCATTAATATTCTTGCATTTTCAACAATTGCTTATTTGTGTTTTTTTTTTTTTTTTTTTTTGAGCAATAACGATTGCTAATTGTTTTCATTTGACCGTCCTTGGCGTTGTGGTTCTTTTTTCAGCTTGGACCGGGAGCCTCTGCAGGCGCGGCTCCTCTGGTCCTAACCACTGTCCTCTAAAATCAGCTCAGCGGTGGTGTTCATGTCCTACTTACACACACGCTCATTCACTCACACACGCTTTTACCCACATACGCACGCGCCTTTGTGCATACACACAGGTCTACGCACACACACAAGCCGATACATGCACGAACGCGCGCCTACATACACAAAACTATAAACACGTAACCTCCCAGGCCCAGGAGAAGGGGCAGGCTTGGAGGGACAGGAGCCGTTTCCAGAAGCAATAACTCCAATGAGTAGGGTCCTGTCGCAACTCATGATTGCGAAAAACATAATTTGGATTCAAAATTTCATAATTCAAATTAATTTTTCTTTTTTTTTTGTCAAATGTTGAATTTTGATAACTTTTCTACAATTTTATTCATTTCTTTTATTTAAAATATTAGGCAAAGGACAAAGTGTGCTAACTCAATGAAGGCTTGCATCCATGAATATTTTTGAGAACCAGTCAATTCAAGTAAATGTTTTTCTTTTGGACATTAAAGTATCACACTAGAGGTATTACTTTTAATACCTTTTCTGTTTATAAATGATTTTTTATTTTTCAAAGTAAATAAAATATTTGTGTAATGTCCTTACATAAAATTATTGATTTTCCAAACACAATTTTGTATTTTTTAGTTTCCTGCTGCATTTTCAGATGGATGAACATTTATAAATGGAGAAATGTTCCAATTCTTACACCTTCATTGGATACATACCTGGTATAAAATTTTCCCATTAGTTAGAACTATCTAACAACTCTTGTAAATGATTATTACACCATCAATTCTTAATGACATTTTAAAAATAATAGCAAATAGCTTTTCTTTTCTGTGATGGAAATATACCTCCTGGGGAACCCGCCTTGCTTCTGCAAAAAGGGGTAATGCGCTTATTGCATCATACCTCCAAAGTGGCATCCCCACTAGAGTGCTTTTGATCTTAGGTCATGTTCAGAAGCTGTTTTATGATGCTCCAGTCTGGATGCCACTTTAAGGTAGTGTGGAAATTGATGCAGAACTTTATCTTTCTTAAAAAACCTTTCATACTCAAACGAGAAGGATTTGCATGCAACATATATTTCTAGGTTATCACAGTTGAAGTGGCTAACATCCCATCAGATTCATTGGCATAGCGAAAAATTTTGCACACAAGAAGGCTGATTTTCATAAAAACAATGGCTTTTTTTTTGAAAATAAAATTATTTTATTTGAATGTGTCATTGTTATTTTTTATACAAACTGTTGAACATTCAAAATTGGTTTTAAGACTAATGAGTAATATGTATTTTAAGCATCAAAAAGTTTTCCTCCCTAACAATAGGCAGTCTGATTACTAGTAAGTAGTGAATAGTATGGATAAGAGGGTAATTTTTATCAATTTATTATTAAAGAAGCAAAGTTTACCAGGATAAAGTAAAATAAAAAATTACAACACACACACAATAATCTATATATACTCAACAATGGCTTGATGTGTCCATATGGTAAAACTATACTTTGTATAATCCATGATTTGCTGTGTAGTGAGAGATTTCATACTTAGAACATGCCACTATGTTGTTCTCCATGGCGGGGTAAAATATTGAAAGTCCATATATACTTTTCAATAACTTACCGCCCTATAGCCAGGGTTAAGGCGGAAATACATGAAATACACTGCCAGCTCAGTCAATTCCAGCCGAGGACTGCAGTTTCGTGCTTATTAGCACTCATCAGCCCGGCATAGGAATTGAGAGAGCTGGAGGTGGAAAACCTCTTAAGGAAGCCTAGAGTGCCAAACAAACTGGTAGCTAATGTAGAATCAGCATTGATGACCAGACGAGTGACCGAACCATTGCTTCGGTCACTTGTCTGCTAGCTAGTTTCACAGCTAGTGAAACAAAATGTAAACAATATTATACAGTGAATTTCCATATATCACATCTTTTTAAACTTTTGGTCAACTTATCAAAAAATTCACGTCTTACAACTGAAAACAATCAATATAAACTGATAAAATTCTCTATTAGAATCCTATAATATGCTATGAATCAAGTGAAAGCATTTAGTAGAGGAAAAAAAATCCTTAAATGGTATCTTGAGAAGTTTTTTCAAAGAAATGTCGGGTTCAAAGCTATGCGGAATATCACCGAAAGGCAAGGTTGTCAGATTTTGTCCACCCTGGGAAAAACCGCCCTATACACCTTTTTTCAGTACATTAAAATTTTCAAATCGAAAACGCTGAGCTTAATAATAATAAATAAATGTGTAATCTGTGTAAATGATGAATCTGTAACGTAGCAGTTAAATTTTCAATTAATGCAATTAAAAATTAAATCATGATACAAAAAATCATGAATTTTGGGTCCAGTATCAAAAATTATAAAATGAATTAAAAAGTTGGTGTTGAGAAAGAAAATATTATAGTTTGGCTCTGATAAATGCAAGCTTGACCTTGATTACTTCTTTTTTTCGAACTTCAATTAAAAAGGGACGTGTAATTGCTGCACGGATTTGGGTTGGCATACTTTTGAGAAACTTCTACAAAAGCAACCCAACTCAATTTGGTGCCAATTACCCTTCCTTGATATCCCAAAAGAATATAAACATTATCAAGGTCAAGCTTAAACTTATCAGAGTCACAATATACATTGAAATGAAACCAGTACTTAGTATGACATTAATGTAAATTTAAAGTTAAGCTCTTTTGTTCCGGTTCAAATTTAATGCATTTTATATGTTTTCACTTTTGGTTCAATATCTGAAGTAAACTTAATGAATCATAACTTCTTGTGGTATCAGCCTAGGCTGTTTTAAAGTGAATATGGATTTAAATGGAAAAAATAAATTCATTAAATACAAACAAATATTTTTATTAAACAATACAATGATACAGACATGTACTATTTTTACATTTGATTGCCTTATGATTCATAAAAACTAATGTAATACTAGTTTTCAATAAACAGATTTCAATGAATGATATTTATTTTCCAATACTCATGCTATGAGAAATAATCCTTTCTTTTTCTTGTAATAAGCAATAATATATGAGTTTTAAAATTAAAGTTGGTGGTATTATAAGATTTAAGAAAAATATAAAAGCAACAAAATATAACACTGCAACATACAGAAAAATCTATCATGCAGTAGCCATTTCGGAAGGTTAAGTCATTATTGGATGGTGAAATTGTAGACTATAAGTAGGATTGCCAGAAGTCCTGGTTTGACCATGACAGTCTCGGTTTTCAAACAAAATCTCGGTGTCCTGGCTGGTTTACTTCACATAGCGGAAAAAGATAAATTTGATTACAGATGACCGAAAAAGTCCAAAAACTCATTTCTGTACCTCAGAGCCAGACTGACACGAGTCTATAAATTGCGATTTTCTGCATTGTATGTATAATCCTAGTCCATATTGAGTCATGCAAACGTTAAAAAAAAAAAAAGAAAAAAAATCAACTGTAATTATTTATCTGTGTTAAAAGAGCGCACCCTTTGAATGATCCAGACAAATGTTCCTTTTTTTTCCTATAAAGTAGCGATTGTGGACATAAGTTAGTCTTGCTCTGAGGTAAAGTTGACCTGTAAAATTAATATTGGATTAGCTTGTGAGGAATTTTTACAGCGAGATTAAAAACAAAAAAGACTTTCTAAAACAGTCCTGGCCAATGCAAAGAATGCGTAAATATCGTTCAAATTTTTATTTCTCATTCAAAGCTTTCCTTCCTACTAAAGTAACTTAAAAATATTAACGTGTAGGAAATAAAATATTTAAATGTATCTGATTGCATCATGTATTATTTATTACCCCTGATTTATCATTAAAATTAGTAACCATTTATTCATGGCATTGAGCACGGGGTGCCCACAGAGCGGGATTGTGGCGCAAATTGCGCTATCAAAATTTTTGGAGGGGATTTTTTAATTTTTCTATTGAAATTTATTTATTGATTTATTTTTGATTCAAGTTATTTATTTTATTTTATTTTATTCTGCTTATATTTCATTTCATTTATTTATTTAGTTTGTATGTGTGTTTTCATTGGCATGTCACAGAACGTTTCTAATAAAATAATGATGATAATAATGATTAAAAATCAATAAATAAACAAATAAATAAAAATGTTAATTTATTTTTTTAACATATTTTTAAAAAATAAAACATAAAAAAGAGAGCTAGAAAATAAAAAAGGGGGGAAAGAGGGTTGAGAAAATTTGGGGGGGGGGGGGGGTAATGTGACCAGATTTTTCAAGTTAAATATCAGGACACATGACGGGGGGGGGGGGGGGTTGAGTAGCTTTTTTTCCCCACAGACTTAATATTTTACGTAACAGAAAAATGCCAAGAAATAACTCAAATGTACCAATAAAGAACTCAAGTTGAAAATAATTTAATACTATTGATGTAAAGAATATTGCATCACACACCAAATTTATTAATCAAAATTATTATTTTCATTTGTACTTGCAGCGTATTAAACATTAAAGAATAACATTTTACATGGCGTTCTTACGTTTACTGACAGCAAAAAATCGAAAAAGCGTTTAAAAAATCTAGATTGTATGTTATATTTCTTGTGTGACAGAATTTAAACAAAAAAAAGCAGGACTTTTCGACAAAGCGAGACACTTTGGCGGGACATTCCTGCTAAGACAAAAAGCAGGACGTCTGGTCACATTGGGGGGAGGGGGGGGGGGGATTTGCGCCATTGAATTTGATGGGGATGGGCACCCCTGGCATTGAGAATGAACCACCCTCTAAAACTCTAAAAAAAAAAACAGGGGTGGGCAATGTCATTCTATTTAATTTCTGTTCACACGCACACACATCAGAGGATTGTTCATTCAACTCGTTCATTTGAACTACTTCGTACATTTGAAAAAATTAATCAAATTTAAAATGATCTCTGCACAACATCCTCACTTTGAAAGGTTTCATTAGATCAGTAATATTCTTAAAGAAAAAATAACTAAAATTATTTTAAAGTAATAAAAAATGCCTATGAAAAATTGATCAAAAATTTTTATTCAGGTTTAGATGTATAAAGCAATTATAGTTTTTTTTTTTTGTAAGTCATTTCTCAGTTGCCGAAACGAAAAAGTAACAACAAATGTATTGGTAGCTCAGCCGGAGTACCGAAGAACTTAATTTTAAAAAAAGGTACTCACCTAAATATTAGAGAATTTCAAAATTATTCCACAGTACCGATGAGAACAGAAGAAAAAAAGACAACACTTTTTTAAATGGGGGACTAATTAGACAATCTTTATTAAAAATCCCTGGATATTGAATGTAAAATAAGCGACTTCAAAATCGCTAAGCAAGTTAAAAATAAATTAAAATCAATATAGAATGTAGCTGATAGGAATGTTATAGAAGATAAAATGATCACCAGAAAAGTGATAAAAATTATTTTTAGAAATAACTTTGGTGACAGAAAGCGTGAGAAGGATTTTAGCAGGTGCTTGGGACAAGAAGTGGAATGTCCAAACATTTTGCTAGTAGTCCAAACCAGTTACACAAAACATTGCTTAATGTAAATTTAACTACATTGGAAAATAGAAAATTAACTGCAATGGTTAAAGAAAAATGATGAATAACGCAGAAAGTAAAAAGGTTCGAAAAGAAGATATTGTACTGCATTGAGAAAAAGGAAATTTGAAATTGATTGCCCATTAAAAAATTGAAGATGAAAGTATTTTTTTAAAAATGCGATTTTATCACAAGTGCATGAATAAAATTTTCCAAATGCTCACCGTTCAAAGGAATGGTTGTTCATTTTTTAGTTAACGAACGGATCTTTCATTTTAAGGATTCATTCTTTTTGACTCGTTTGTTCATGAACGACAAAGCCCTACCCTTTTGATTACTTGCTACGCTGAAGGGGGGGGGGGAGTTTTTCTATGTTCCGTTTGAACAGTACAAAAATCTGGCTCGCCTAAACATAAGCCACATTAAATTCAAGAAAACTGAGGGTTCTCGCAACAGATTGAAAATTGCTTAGCAAAAAACAGTCTGCGGAATAATGATAATGATCTGTTATCATCATTCACTGCAGTTTGAATTTTTCGACTGTCAAGAAATCAAGTCCTTGCATCATTGGCGTAGCCAGAAAAAAATTGAAAGGGATGTCGCTGCATTTCAGAGGGGAAAGGGTGAAGTTTGTTTCAGTTGTTTTGTATGGTCATAAAAGAAACATTTCTGCTTTTCCGAGGGATGGATAATCACCAAATGTCACTGTAATGTTACTGCCTAATGTCATTCATTACACTCCAGTTACAGAACAGAAAAATTGGTTGACTTTGAAAGACAAAACCAGCAGAGAAAAATAGGCAACTTGTTTATTAGTTGTCCATTTCATCATAAAATCAAAATTCTGACTCTTTAATGCTTAGAATATCGTCAATAAAAAAGACACTGTACATAGAGTAAATAAGAAAACTCATGCACTATTTACTTCTATATATCGATCTAGAACTCTAAAAAAAACACTGTATTGGTTAGGAACAAAAAATCAACTATTTATTTTTGATCACCTGCAGTTCTTTCTTATTTTATAAGGATTTTTGCTTAGTTAAACACTTAATATCATTTCATGATTCTTCTGTAATGTATTAAAAAATAAATAAAATACGGTGCAAAATCTCGGGAAAAATAACTTTTCATTATTTCCGTTCGTAGTTCACTTACATGCTGGTTCAAAACAAACTTTTCTTTACAAACTTCCAAGCCTTTCATTGGTTTTGCAAATCATATTCATTTCGTATGCATCGAAAAAATTTTGCCGAAGTTTTCAGAATGATCATGTATTTCTATTGTTCTAAAATCTTTCAAATATTACGGCGAGACTAATAAAATGCTAGTTTTACCCAATTTTTCACTGGTGATGACAAGTAGCTGAAGCTGGGTGGTCAGCAATGGCTTCCAAAACAAAGCAGCAAAAGCTGCATAGATCACGTGTCCTATGCTAAAGTCACGTGTCTTATGCAAAACAAACCTGCTGTGACGTCACGTGAAAGTATCCCATTTCAATTTCTGAATTGCCTGAACAAAACGTCGGTTCCAACAACGTGGAGCTTGCTTCAAACCATAAAGTGAGCGAACCAGTTTACAAACACGACCAGAACCATCATCAAAACCTTCTGGTTGCTTCATGTAGATTACTTTGTCAAGAAAACCATACAGAAACGCGGTTTTCACATCGAATTGATGAAGAAACAATTTTTGTGAAGCAGCAATGCTGAGTACAGTGCGCAAGGTGTCAAATCGGGTTACTGGTGCAAATAAATCATCAAAATCATAACCAGCTCTTTGGAAAAATCCTCTTACTACAAGCCTCGCTTTTGCCTTTTGAGGGGAGCCATTAGGATTTGTTTTTATTCTATATACCCATTTGTTGTCAAGAACTCTTTGATTTTTCGGAGGTTCTGTAAGCTCCCAAGTTCCATTTTCTTCGTGAGACAGCAACTCTTCCATCATTGCGTCTTCCCACAATTTTGATTCAGGCGACTTCATTGCTTCACTATAACTAGCTGGAGTCTCAATACCCGTAAGAGTGCTGACAAAGAGTACATAATTTTCTGAAAGAAAATGTGGTCTCCTTCGCTCTCGTTCAGGATAGCGTCTGTCTGGAACAGATTCTTCTTCCTCCTGAAATTCACTTTCATCATTCACTTGGATAGATATATCTTCATCACATATTTGTACATTTCTATTTTCTTCTTCTGTGTGCATATCAGTGCTTGTGACTTCAATAGACAATGGTTTATATGGCAGTTCATCACAAAATATGACATTACAGCTTCTTTCTACTTTATTTTTAGAAGGTATAAATACTCTATATCCATCATGAGCTTCATAGCCAACAAACATTCCTTGTACGGACTTCTTATCCCATTTCTTACGTCTTTGTTTTGGTTCATAAACATAGCATTTTGTTCCAAATATTCTTAATCGTTTCACATTGAAATTTTCTTCCTTACCATGCCATAACTCATACGGAGTTTTATCTTCTACAGGAGTAGGCCCAGTATGATTTAACACATAAACAGCTGTGTTACATGCTTCAGCCCACAACTTTTTCGGCAAATCCTTTTGGTGAACCATAGCTCTTGCAGCTTCAACAATGATACGAATTTCTCTCTCCGAAGCTCCATTTTGTTCTGGTGTTTCAACCATTGCAACACGCAGTTCAATGCCACGCTCATTCAAAATCTTCTTCACTGAATGGTTGTCAAACTCAGTTCCAGAATCACACAATATTTGCTTAACAGTATGGCCAGCTGTCTTTGCTTCGTTTAGGAAAGTTTCTATGCAATATGGTACTTCACTTTTTGCCTTCAAAAAGAAAACTCGGCGAAATTTCGTGAAATCATCTTTGAGAACCAACATAAAACGGGAACCACCAACAGAGGCTTCTTCCATGGGACCTGCAACATCAGCATTAATTTGTTCAGCAGGCTTCATTGGCCTAACAGTCCGTGAATGAAACGATTTCCTATGCGCTTTTCCATATGCACATCCTACACAGAACTCTGAGTTCTCATTAGATACAGATATTCCTTGTCTTCTAAGATACTTAATACATTGTTTCTTGTTTTGATGAGCCATTCTTTCATGCATTACTTGAACAGTATCACTTGTACTTGAAATAAGAACAGTTGCTGGTTTTGTAGGACTTTCAGCAAACATTTTCATCAGAAATAGACCGATTTCGGATTTTTCTCCCACTGCAATGAGTTCATTTTCATTCTTCACAAAGCAAAATTTATTTTTGAATGAAACATTCAATCCTTTTCTTAAAGCATGAGAAACAGAAAACAATTGATATTTTAATTCAGGTACGTACCACACATCTGTTAGGTAATTTTTCTTCCATTTGCCATTTACTTGAGTTTTCACATTGACTCTTCCAGAACCATAAGCAACAAGCTTCTGACCTCCTGCAGCATTGACTACCTCCGGAACAGCAAAGCTTTTAAAACTTTCAAAAATACTGCTGTTAAACGTCATATGCTGAGATGCTCCAGAATCAATAATCCAGCTTTCGTCAATTTGAGAATCTGTACATGGCATTGCAATACCAGAGGATGAAGAAAAATTCTTATTTTTGTTTTGAGGACAATTTATTCTTTTATGTCCGGCAATTCCGCATTCAAAACAAGTAATATTAGGATTCACAGCTTTTCTGTTTTGGTTTTTCCACTTCCTCTGTTTTGATTTGTTTCCTCTATCATTTCTGTATTCATCTTTTACTGAATTCTGATCTTTTGCTGGTAGCGGCACCTGCCGTTTGGATTGAATTTGTAAGGCTGTACTTCCGCATTGCTGTTGTTCTATTTGCTGTTCAAAAGCACACAGTCTTTCAGTTAACAGTTCAATAGATCGATCTTTCAATGGGATACCATCCCACACAGTCTTAAATGCAATATAATCCTGCGGTAGCATCGATATAATCCTAAACAATAACATCGCGTCAGGAACAGTGCAGTGAAGAATGCGATTCAATTCATCATTAGCTTCAATGAATATATTTTGAGCATGACTTACAAATGATGCAATATTTTCATGCTTCCATTCCAGATGAAAGAATTCTGTCCACAAGCGATCGAGTCGATGCGTTGACGACTTGTCATAAATTGCAATCAGCTTTTCGTATGCTTCTCTCGCTGTTGTGCATGTTTTAATATAATCAAAGTTCGTGTCATTCAATGACTGGGAGATAAAGAGCAAAGCTTTCGCATCTGCAAGTTCAAACTTCTTTTTATCCTCCTCAAAATCGTCGTTGTCTTCATAGTCGAGCGGCTCCGGAACTGTCGAATTGCCGCTAACGTAACTCAGCAAATCGTGCGTTCTTAAAAGTAAACAAATGGACATTTTCCATCTAGTCCAATCTTTAGCCGTTTCTAATTTCTCTATCGTAAATTTATAATCCACTGGAGCCATTTTCCACTGTAATTCTGGAGTACGCAAAACAAATAGAACAGTCGGAGCAAAACAAAATGGCGCCGATCGCTAAACTTCAAAATAACGTAAATAAAATGATTTTTACGCAGTTCATACGTATCTGGAGGCCATAACCTGTTATTGATTTCAGCAGAGCACAAGAATTAACAGTAATCATCTTAATTACACATTTATTTGAAGAAAAACATATTAGAAAAAACGGCAGATACAAACTCCAAACAACAACGTAAGTAATTCTAAGCGTACTGAAGAAAACGATCATTGACGGCCGCCAAGCAGCGAAAGTTGTTGCAAGCTGCATGAAAGTTGTTGAAAGTTGTTGTCGAAAGCGCATCAAACTGTTTGAAACCCGTCAAAACACTGGAAACTTTCAACTTTGCAGGAAGCAAATAAAAAATTGTTCAGGTTGAGTTTTTCTAATAATCAATTTAATATAGATCAATATAGATCTTCACACATTACAGTAAAAATACAAAGCTGATGAAATTAAGTTGAATGTTTCCAGCTCGTAAATACCTCGCACAAAGTGTGTTTACTACATAATATTCATTAAGATTCAATCCTTTCGCTTTAAAGCATTGGCTTTGATTCGACGATCAGGACCTTTAGAAATTTGAACATCTTTATTTCTGACATCTTATTTGCTCCTGTCCTCATGCTGTACCCGAAAGCAGAACAGCATCCCCTCTTTTTACGAAAATTTTGCGCCTTTGAAATTCATGATTAATTTAAAAAATTCAATCAAATTACAGATACGTAAACAGAGCAATTCGTCGTAAGAAGCAATACAAATAAGACTTCCGCCGGAAGTTTTGAGTGACCCCGTGCAGCCCTGCCACCTAGTGTTCAAAAGAGTAAGCGTGGCTTGGGAACGCAAATGGATGTGTGTGAGCAGGTAGGCTTATTCGAACACGACCTGTGTGTCTGCTTGCTTTATTAGTGGCTGTGCCTTTGCTTGTATGTCAGAGTCCTCTTTCGGCAGTATAATTGTTGAAAGTTTTGGCGATACCGTTGAACGCTCGTTAAATATTTTCTCCCTTATTCCAGCTCCATTGCAGTAACCAAAAAAGGGGGGAAGAAAACAACACTTTTCGAAAAACAGCTGTTCCTTTCAACTACCGAAAAAGAACGACTAGTGACGTCAGTTGCCGCACTAATCCGCGTTATCTTCACTCTTCACTATTATTATTTGTCAGAATAATGTAAATATTCTTTGACAGCTGATTGTTCAAATGTTTTCCCAGTTTTCAATCATTATAATGTTCTGCTGATTTAATGTAAATATTTTTATTTCATAACGCTTTTTAAGTAATTCCGTTGATTCCATTTTGATTCTAACTTTTAAGTAACTGCTGCTATTTTTATGTTTCAATAATTTCTCACTCTGAAGAATCATTGTGGACTTTGTTTCTGATCTCGGGAGGTTTTTTTTTTTTTTTTCTCTCTGTTTGCCTGATCACTGCTACGAGTGCCTGATTTAAATTCAAGTTCTTAGAGTTACTCCAACGATTTCTTAGTTTTATACAGTAGACCCTCGTTTTACACGGGTTTATTTTACGCAGTTTAAGGTTTGACACTTCTATTTTACTTTACGCTGATGAGTTTCGGTATTACACAGATGCGGCAATGCAAACAGGTAAAATTTTCCCCTCTTTTAAAGTTCAAACTCCTAAAAATTTCAGATTACATGTAATAAACTGCATTTTGGCATGCTAATGATCGAGCTTGGGCCACTGGAGACATTTTATGCGATTAGTTCCAGAGTTTTTTTTCCAGAAATAAAGTTATTAAACTCACACAGTTCAGAATTCATTGGAAGAAGAGCTTTTAGGAGTGACAAAGGAGGACAAAAGCAACGAGGATACCGACATCGATGACACAGAGCCAAAAACGTTCCAATTAAAAATTTTGTGCCATTCCTTGACAATAAAAATGATCTTTCTGATTTGTTAGTGAAGGAAGATTCTATCATGGAAATGATCATGGATGCATTAATGCTTTGCGAAGCACTACAGAGAAAAATTCTTCACTTCCAAAAAACTATCATAACCAGCTCCTTTTCATAAACACTAAATTAATTTGTTTACGCGTGTTGTGCATAGAAATTGATATAAGTACACATTAGACTTATATAATTAGTCATTACTAGAATGAAGTATTTTTTTATCTATGGAACCTAACTCCTATTTTAACAAATATTAAGTCTTGATTTACACGGCATTTCTGAGGAACATAACGCCTGTGTAAAATGAAGGTCTACTACTGTATTTAATTTGCATTGAAGCTAAAGCATAGATGTGAGAAAAAATGATCAACGTTAAAAAAATTATCAAGCAAGTTGAGCGTTTTTCTTCGAAAATGCTGTAAGATGTTATAAAATATTATGCTTAGGCTAGAGTTCATTGTATAAGAACAAGTTAAGTTAATGGCTTAACTCACAACGAAAAATCGTCATGAAAGTTGCATGTTATTGCTCTGAAATGTGATCTTTTAAGAATAAATGTTCTTTGTTAAAAAAACAAATAGTATAATGCACTTACAATACTTACCTACATATTTTGTGTGATTAAAAGAACTGTGCATATCAGTTTCAACCAAAGAATGAAGGCCAGCATCGTCTAAGTATTGTATTTCTGCAGTTTAATTTCAAACAAATTTTTTGTTGAAATTGTTTTTTTAAAAAAATCTATGTTTTTTTATAAGTTTTTTTTTTTTTTTTTTTGAAAAGTTGATCAATAAGTATTTTTTTGTTAGTGGCACAACTAGAGGGGGGGGGGGCATAGTGCTGGTTCATGTTCAATAAAAAATTCTTTATTGAATAACAACTAACTATGCAACATGAATAACCTTAATGACTGTTAAACACGTAAAAAGTTGGTTTATAGTCATCTGAAGATGATTGTTTCAATTTTTATTCAGAATAACTAACATATGTAGGTGTTTCAAAAAGTAAGGTAACAAGAGCTCTGATGAGTGTGCAGATTCTCTGTATGAATGAAAATAACCTTGAAGATAATGAAAGATGATCAAAGCTTTCAGACTGCCAATATACAAATACAAATACAAAGACCAGCAACAGACTCTGGGCCCAGCTAGGCTGGTCCTAGTCAATTAATTAGTCCCCAATGAAGATCAATGGCCCTCTTAAAGCTATCCACTCCCTTGCTCATTACCGCCTCTTCCGGTAAGCTATTCCAAGTGCCCACGACCCTGCTAAAGTAGTAGTTTTTCCTGATTTCCAAGTTAGCCTGAGATTTAAATAGCTTAAAACAATGACCCCTTCTCCTGCTTTCCCCGCAAAAATTTAACCCATTTACATCTTTCATTTTGATAAATTTAAATAACTGAATCATGTCCCCTCTGACTCTCCTTTGCTCCAGGCTATACATGTTAAGCCTATTAAGTCTGGTATCATAATCTAAATCTGAGAGTCCCCTTACTAATTTAGTTACCCTTCTTTGAACCCTTTCCAATAACAAAAATATCTTTCTTCAGATAAGGCGACCAAAACTGAACAGCATACTCCAAATGAGGTCTTACTAAACTCCTATATAAAGGAAGAAGAACTTTCTTAGATTTGTTTGAAATAGATCTATTGATAAACCCAAGCATTTTGTTGGCTTTGTTACTAGCAATACTGCACTGTTGACTGAACTTGAAGTCCTGATTTATAAAGATACCCAGATCCATAACATTTTCTGCCTGATTTATGACTGAACCCTGTAAACGATATCTCATACGCTTATTTCCATGACCTAAGTGTAGCACTTGACATTTCCCTACATTAACTGCCATACCCCATTTATCTGCCCACATAGTAATATGATCTAAATCCTCTTGCTGCTGTTTTACTTGTTCTTCATTTTCTACAATCCCCATAACTTTTACATCGTCAGCAAAACAATTCATGCTTCCAGAAATATTTTCATTGATGTCATTCATAAATATAATAAACAAAAGAGGCCCTAAAACTGATCCCTGAGGAACCCCACTTAAAACATCACTTCAATTAGAATGATTTCCTCTCACAACTACTCTTTGCTTCCTACCAGTAAGCCAATTTCTAACCCAAAGCAAAGTTTTTCCTGCTATTCCTATGTCAGCTAACTTGCTGAGAAGAGCAACATGCGGTACCTTGTCAAAAGCTTTTTGAAAATCAATATAAACAACATCCACACATTTTTTGTTATCTAAAGCTGAGGTAACCTTGTCGTAGAAATGCAATAAATTAGTAGTACAGGATTTACCTTTCCTGAAACCATACTGCAAACTAGTCAACAGACTATTAGTCTCTAAGAACTTCATGATCTTAATTTTGATCAAAGTTTCGAAAATCTTACAAATCATCGGAGTCAAACTTACAGGTCTATAATTCCCAGCAATACCTTTAGACCCCTTCTTGAAGAGTTAGCCAGTTTCCAGTCCTCTGGCACCGTCCCCGAGTTATAAGAAGCATTGAAAATATTCAAAATAACATCCACTAATTCCTCTGCACATTCAACTAAAATTTTTGGATAAATATTATCTGGTCCCAGAGCTTTAGTTGCTTTAATCTTTTTTAAATGAAATAAAACCTCCTCCCTGGAAAATACAAAATCCTCAAGCTGTATAATAGCTTGTGTCTTGTTAGTGTCAACTGTTGAGATACAGTTATCGTTAAACACGCTGGAAAAAAAGTTATTTAGAACATTTGCAATATCCCTATCGTTTTGGATTAAACTTCCATACTCATCAACCAAGGGCCCAATTTGACTGTTTCGAGCTTTCCCAGAATTAGCGTAAGCAAAAAACCTCTTAGGGTTCCCATCAATGTCATCTGCCAGCCTTTGCTCCAATTCCCTTTTCTGAATCCATACCAAATACTTAAAATTTCGCCTTGCCTTACCATACTGGAGCCTCTCCGCACTCTGACCAGTTTCTTTAAACTGACGAAAAGTGGCTTGCTTATAATTAAGAGCTTCTTTAGTCTCCCTGGAGAACCACATGGGCCAAATTTTGGTACTAACACCTTTTCTCCTAAATGGAACATAGTCCCCAACTGTTTTAGCAAGTTTATCCTTAAATTCCGTCCACTGCTGATCTACGTCGCTATTTTCCAATCCTGACGAAAAAAACCTCTTTCAAGCTCTGGCTAAGTGCAACAAAATCAGTGTTTCTGAAATTGGGCACAAACCTAAAATTATCATCTTTGCACACTTCAAATTTAACCCGGAACCTAATGCTGTTATGATCACTATCTCCAATATGCTCCCCTACACACAACCCCTGAACAAAACTACCTATGTCACAAAAACTAGATCCAAAATCGCCTCCTCTCGAGTTCCCTGAGTTACAACTTGATCTAAGAAACAGTCACCAATTACTTTTAAAAATTCCTCTTCTTTGCCATTACCAGGATAAAAATTATTCCAATCAATACCTGGAAAATTGAAATCCCCCATTATGATAACGGATCCCTTACTGGACATGTCACTAATAATACGGTACATCTGTTCATCTTGTCCCTGGTTTGAATTAGGTGGCCTATAAATGTTTCCAAAGCGTAGCTTTTTGCCCTTACTGCTCATCAACTCCAGCCAAACCATATCAATATCAGTAGGCTTGTCATTTATGACCAATTCATTGCAAATAAATTGTCTCTTACATAAAATAAAACCCCACCACCTCTTTTACCTACTCTATCCTGTCTGAACAAATTATACCCTGCAATATGTAATAACTCTGCATCAGATTCGGTAGCCCATGTCTCTGTAATTCCAATAACATCCAACTTCTCATCCATAACTATGCTTTTCAATTCATCCATCTTGTTCCTGATACTGTGAGCATTGGCATAGAAAACTTTAAGCATGCCTAAGTTGCTTTTATTTAACACCCTGAAATTTCCTAAATTACAATTGTTAACATTACTACCAGGGGTGATTGTGTTCCGTTATTTTACCGAATTTCCGGTATTTTCGGACGTATTTCCGGTATTTTTATTTCCGGAAATACCGGAATTATGTTGTTTTTTTTTTTGTTATGCTTTTATCTCCCTATCTTCGCAACTTTTTAAAAATTATATAATACTCATCAAATATACCTGCAAGAACCTTAAGATGGACACCTATCCCTTAAGAGGGACAAATGTCAAGATAATTTTGTATAACACCAGCTCAAAAGTAACTTTGTAACCCATTAAAATTTGAATCAAATGTACACACACTATTTTGACTCTGACTATTGAACTATTTAATACTATGGCAAAGGTGCACTTAAGTAATAGGGGCCAAAGATTACCCCCCCCCCCCCCGTTCTCGCTTTGAAACTTTCAGGTATTTTTTGATGAACTCACAATCACCCCTGATTACTACTCTTGTTTGTCACTTTATTTCCATTTCTAGCAATACCCAAAAAAATTTCATTCTCTCGATACCTGATGCTTGAACCATGCCCCCCATTCCAACTTAGTTTTTTGACTCCGAAGCCCCTAAAATTAATCCACTAACCATTTTGACCCCTGTGGAGCTCAGATGCAGGCCATCCCTAGCAATCCAATCCCGTTTACAATGACTCCATACATCAATGAACCTGATACTGCGCTTTTCGCAAATTGACTTCAGTAGCAAATTCATACACCTCGCACGTTGATTTAGCCAGCTCCTATGCACTACATACCTGGGAAGCAAACCAACCACTTGGACATTCGTCGAAAAGCTGGTTGCTTTATCCAACAGGGATTCCCATTCCCTAGAAAACTCCTCATTTTTACTGTGGCCTACATCACTTATATGCATTTATGAATCCCCTTTGTGCCCACTCATAGTCATGACCAAGTAAATTCGTTACTGGCAGAATGATTAAAAATTCCCCTTTAAAGAAGTTTTTTTCCAATTAATAAGTAATAATTTTTTATTTTTTAAAAATACATGTATTTTTCATATTGTTGCAATGCTATGCATAATTCTTTAAAAAATGTGGGGGCCCTTAGGAACATGGGGCCCCAGGCCTAGGCCTAGTCAGCCTTTTGGGCAATCAGGCCCTGCGTAGGCCCCCCACTGCGGGATCTGCGGATAAGCAGATCGGGGCCTGTCCTTGGTTATTCCAATTAAAGCAAATATCTCCATGATCAATAGCGTTTTTTTTTTTAAACAAGATGCATACTCTTTACTCAGCCGAGTAGTAAGTGGCCGAGTGTACGGAGTACTCGGCCAAAAAACTACTTGGAACGGTAAAAATTATTCTAGTAAGACTAACTGTGCATTATGTCCAAAAGTACTTGATAGTTTTGTGGAGTATTTAAAAACATACAATTTTGTACTAAAATTCTGGGAAGAATGAGGAAAATCCAAACTCCTGGGAAAATCTAAACAAAGGCACTTGAAGCTTGGGGTGCCTTAAGACTCAAGGGGCCCTAGCTCCATTGGGAGCAATCATCCCGCTCCAAAAATCCATGATTATCTATCAATTTCCATGAGTTTTAAGGATTTACTGTGGAAAACCATAATTTTGAGGATGTGACACTTGGCGGCTCCGAGGCCCCTGCTTTGCTGGAGGCCCCAGCTATCGCCTCATGCGCCTATGCAGTGATCCGCCACTGCAAACACTCTTACTTATGCCTGAATATTAAACAACTCAGTCAACAAATAAATCCAAAACTATCTTCACATTTTATTTCAAAATGTAGTTTTAGTATATAACATAAATTTCGGTACCTTTCTCTTCATTATGTTGTTCGGTACCTTTCTTTCTGCAACATTTCTTTTATAAGGAAAAAAGTTCAATTCAGGACCTGAATGGCTACTGAAAATACTTCACGAGTCCTCAAACGATTCAAAGGTTGAAGGGTTTAATTTAGATAATAGATCCAGAATATTAGTTAAATTTTTTTTTTTTTTTTCAATTTTTTATTCTTTGTACTCGAAACACTTATAACTTTCATTCAAACTGTTTGAACAACACATTATTCAAAAAAAAAAAGAAAAAAAAACATGCTTCTGTTCTTACTTTTTTTTTAAATTTTATTTTCATTAGTCACCCCTCCCCCCTAATGTATTACTTAATCGCCCCGCCCAACAGTATGGTCTGGATCCGCCACTGGATGCATCTAGATGTAAGTTTCTTCTTTCTTTCTTTCTTTTTTTTTTAGGGCTTTACTTATAACTGCTTGTTTTAAATTTTACAAAATATATTCAAAAGTAAAAAATATATATATTGCCAGATACTACAAACAGATTTTAACATCAGCAAGAAATTAAAAAAAAAAAAAACATGGAAAGTGCACACGTGTTTTGAGATTACAATGAACCAATTTTTGAATGCGAAAAGATGTAATGGAAACTCTTGTCTCATCTTTTTGCATTTGGTTTTTTTGTTGAGAGGTATTGGACCGCCCTCCTCACAGTCCAGACCATTGTCACAAAATTCTGTCCATGCGTTGTTCTTCAAAGAGGAAACTATTACTCAGACCCTCTGTGATTGTGAAGTGTTTCCTGCCTATAGATTTCTACATTATTGTTATATTTCTGCCTATATCATTTGCTTGACCAAGGTTCAAGCAAATGATGAACCTTGGTCATCATTTGCTTGAACCGTGGGAGATTCATGATATTCCTATTAGGTTTTTGCTGAATTTTGCTTCAGCTACTGGTCTGTTTCAAGACTTCTGTTTGGGGTCCAGTACAATAGACCTCTGGTCGCAGTGCTTGGTTCGGTTGAGCCTCCCTTTCATTTCATATCCAATTTATTCAAGATTCCTTTTCTGTTAAGTATGCACACACACACATTCAGGCATATACATTGCAAATTTTTCATGAAAATGCAATTGTGTCATTAAGTACAAAATATTGTAAAAATATAATGAAAATTATATAACTCAATATGTTTATTTTTCCTCCAATGCCTAATAATGTGTTTTCCCTTCTATTGTTTAGTTTTTATCATGACCCAGACCGAGTCTTCCTGCCGTTGCAGTGTTCGACTGGTACAACATGTCTTGGACTGCTTAGGTTTACTACTCATAATAGTTCTGCAAGGGAGCATTTTGGACTATTATCTGATCTTGCATAATGGTGGCAACGCAGCATGGTATTTTTGGTTTCTAGCAGATTTTTTGATTCTTATTGTTTTCATGGCTGCTGCTGTAATATCATATAGGCATTATCAAAAGAAAGTGAGTAGAATTTTCTTTTAATAAATTTACAACCAATTAAGTTTATGAATGTTTCTCCTAAAAATTATTTGCCTTACCCTACCATAACTTTTTTGATAATTCATTTCATTTATATTACAATATTTCATCGGGCTTGACATTTCAAGGTTTTCCCGTGGGGGGGGGGGGGGGGACCATTGCAGGTGCACATTCACTAAGGGGACCATTGCCCCCACCAAACATTTTGGAATTTCAATAAACTGCTTGTGAAATGTCACCAAACTCCTTCTCTGCCTAAAATCACAAAAAATTGTCTTCAATTGCGGTTTCGGAACTTCAATATTAAAACATTTCTAGGGACAGTTTTGAATCCCATACCTTCTCATAATGTCATCAAAAATGATACCCTATCAGATGGGGTAAATTTTAAGAGTGTCTCCCCCCTATAACTATTTTCTGGTTGCGCTGCTGCCTTGGACCACATTCCGTTCCTGACAGGTTATCAAAGATGGTCTACAATAGCGTTTTCAAGGCTTAATGTTCGAAACTTTCTGGAGTAGAGTTCCCCCATCCCTTCCCTTAATTTGACCTACAACTGCATTTTCTGATTTAAATTTTGAAAAAATATCTATAGAGTTTTTCTGAATTTCTGCTTCCCTTACAATATCAAAGATGCTTTCTGTCACGTTTTCAGGAATTCAATTCCAAAGAAATTCCAGAAGAAAGCCCCAAACTCTCTTCTCTCCAATGTCCAACAGAATTTCCTAAAATTGTGTGTGTTGAACTTCAATTTCAAAATTGATTTTCCCTTGGATTTCATCTCTTTCCCAAAATCAGTGCTTATTATCGTTTTCTGACTCCAGTGATGAACAATTTCCATTTCAAGGACTCCAAACCCCCTTGTATATACGTTTTTGAAATATAATAAAGGATCAAAATCACTACTTAGTTGCTTATCATTTATGTATGTCTAATACGTACTTTTTTCTTTTTTAAAGGAAAGACATCGAAAACCAGACTTAACAGGAAATAAATCCTCCTCTAACTTCTTGAATTCAACAAAGTTGGGAACTTTGCCGCTCATCTATATTGTTTGGTTTTTCTACTCTTCTTTGTTAACTGCTAAAGTTGTTTTATTATTTAAGTTGGATGTTGCTCAGTCATTAGATGAAAACTCTGCATTTGGCCCTCAGTTACTAAAAGTCATTATTGCAGCATCTGCAGTTGTTTTCTTACTTCTTGTTGAGACACATAATAATGCTGATCCCAATTCTGATCACAAGGCATACATTTATTTTTTGATAACTTCCACTGTATTTGAAATATTTGATAGCGTTACATTTCTGGGTATTCTCTTTCCAATGGAATCACATGTTGTTTCCACTTATGAATTGGAAAATGCGGTTCTTATTCTTTCTTGCGTGAATTTCATTCTACCCACCTTAACATTGTACAAGCTGAGCTTGTCTGAATTCGGGAAGCGGCCTCGCTCACTGGGATTAATACTTCTCTACAAAGGTCTACACTTAGGATTAGTCAACATCCCATACTTTGTGATTAGAGTTTATCTGTGGAGCTTATATGATCATGATGTTACATTGTTTATTTTGAAGAACATTTTAGCTGTTATAGTTACAGCCAGGACAACCATCCCTGATGTACGGTTGTGGTTGCACTCCATTCAAGAATCTAAGGGGAAAAGACATGTGTGGTTTGGGAATACTATGGAGCTTGGTGCTGTCTATGAGATAACAGATAATCACAGTGAAGAGTCTGGTATAGATGTGACTAAAAAAGAGCAAATTGTAACCCAACTGTAAAATTACAAGGGAAAAAAATGCATCTCAGGCTTATTTACAATTTTTTTTTTGGTCTTTTATTATTATTGTTTTTTATGCATACAAGATAGTCAAAAGGTTACTAGCAAAGGTCCCCTTATTAAAGAATTTTTTGATGGAAAGGAAATTTATTTGATGAGGGTGGTATCACTGCTAGGGAAGGTGCTGTACAATTCACCCATTGGTGATGGTAAGTTCATGAAAAAAATGCCTGAAAGTTTTAAAGATTATTAAAATAATTGAAACGAAAGTGAAATTGAGCCAGCAATTTAGCATTTGAGTGTTTGATACTCTTGAAAAGTGCAAATTTTGTTTAAAATCCAATTTTTTCATTTTCATAAAAAATAGGCAGAATTTTTAAAAGCATAGTAAACATCGAAAATGGGAAAAATCAGATTCTTGTTTGGGATGTAAAGAAGTCACAGTTTTTAAAATGAAGGAATCAAAAGTATAAGAATGGTAAATAAAAGAATTTATTTACATTGAATTATTTTGGAACTGCATTTTAAAGGTTTATGATAAACAATAAGAATTGCTAACAAAATAGGTGAATCGAAAATAAACCAGCAATTCAGCATTTAATCTTTTGACATTTGACTCACACAAAAAGTGGAATTTCGATAGAAAATTTTCACTGCATGCTTTTAGCAGAATTTGTTTTAAAAATCATTGATTTGCCTCTGAACAAAGTATAGACAGCATCAAAAGTAAGAAAAATTTGATTCTCATATCCAATGCAGAGATCACATTTTTAAAAATGAAGGTATCAAAAGTTTTAAAATACAAACAAAAGAATTTATTTAAGTACAGTAATTTTAGACTTGCATTTTAACTGGCTAATCCTCTTATATATAATAGCCAATTCACTGATCTTTGTGGAAAAGACTCCTACTAAACTTTTCGTCAAATTGTTGAAAATTTCTAGAGATTTGAGCATGAGTCTGTGACCCAGCTAGGAAAGAATTATAATAAATGATGATCTTTGTCTAAAGACTGAAGAACCCTCGAAAGTGAGCAATGCATTTCTGGGAGTTAACAATTGAAGACAGTGTTGGATTGAGTTAACTTATATTTTCCCACACGTGAAAATGTCAAGTACTTTCGACATTGTACAGCAATTTTCATACTAATTTGAATATGCTGCTTCTTCAGAGGCGATGGAAAATGTGACGAAACAGCTGGTAGAAGTTTCAAAAAGCAACTTTCAGGAGCATTAGTAACAATCGTATGTACGGTGAGAAATGTGTGTAGAGAAGGAAAATATTTTGAAGAAAAATAGCACAATACATTATATATAATTTTAAAAATGTTTATTAGACTATCCGAGGAACTTTTTGACTCTATCTCGTATGCTAGTCCTATCCTTCGACTTTTAGTTATTATTTTTCATTTCTATTTATGTTAAAACAATTCTTTTAAAATGCTTGTTAATGTATTATATTTCCTTATGCATAGTCAAGGTATTCATATTGTATTTGTGTGTATATATATTTCTATACACATAGTAGTGGTGCGTTAAACATTTGGTCATTATTTCATATTAGTTCTATTCAGCCTTTTTTTCAGAACATTCTACTTAGTCAAACCATTAAAACATTTTATTCTAAGTTATGCATTGAAAGGTTGAAATCAGATTTAGCTCTAGACTTCATTGATCGTAATCAGCATGCACAAAGATACTTACTGAACAATGGACCCTATTCACGGTTTGGCAATGGTCCCATCAGCTGTTGGTCTGCAGGTATTTTGACACACTACGCAGCGTTAGAAGTGCTATAAAAACTCGTTTTATTCAATGATTACTGGACTTAATATGCATCATGAACATGCTTATTATTTTTTTATGACTTATAACTGCATGAAAAATGATGAGAAAAGGGTAAAGCAAAAAAAAGAATGAGTTTTCACCAATTTTTTGATAAGGAATCAAAGAGGCCTATAAAGAGAGAATTAGGTATCAAATGAATCATTCATCATTCTTTTACAACATTTCTTTGTTAAAAACTTCCAAAAGATCCCGTTTTTAAACAGAAGAGTTTATAAGCCGCTTAAAAGCAAGTGGTATTAGAACCGGATTTTTGTCTACTACAATACCCACAATGTACCGCAGTGACGTCAGGTGAATAGTGTCCATTGTGTTACAGCCTGTGCAGTCTGCAATTTTCATAAGGCATGTGGCACAAAACTGTGTTCAAACTAGAAATACATATGTTTTGAGCCAATTTTTCATCCCATGTTTGTACAAGTGTGGATACAGCTTAAGAGAAAATCCTTTGAGGACAATTTGCAGAAAATTATGAAGCTTTCAAATACTTCAATCATAGCAGTACAACCCATTCCAAGTTCTCATTTCCCCAAGGTTTACTTTTGGGCATATTGCCCAAACGTAATCCTTTAAATATAGGAAGGACGTGAAGGTTTTATGTCCTTCAAATAAAATTTGAATTTTTCCCTTTCAACAAGTTGAGGCAAATCTAACCTGGTTGCATTGTGAAAGCTACGCAGGTTTTAATCACAGTATTATGGCACTGCCAGGTTACGTTTGCACTAACAAGCAGTCCTTAATATTTTCTCTGAAGGTTTTTGTTATTACACTTAATAATCTATGTTATTTTTTGCTTTTTACTTTCTTTAGCAAGAAAAATCAGATTTTTTTCCTGTCTTGTGTCAGTATTATTTTTATCATAATATAAGGGTTGCTCAAATGAAAAGTGGACACGTCCGATAACATCAGAATGAATGATTCGATTACAGTGCCATTGCACAAGTACATATAGGATTTCATGAGGTATGCATCTCAGATGCCGTTCAGCGTTAAACATGTTTGCAATAGGGAAAATCGTACAAAAAGAAAATCATGCTATCTATGAATGCGTCCAGATCGAACCAATGCCCAGCAGTACGGTTAAGGGCGGCAAGCGACATCGGATCTGCTGAGACCGGGCAAAGCAATCATCACGATCACCAATGATTCCATTGCCTTCATTAATGAAATGATCCGAGCTAATCGAAGGATTAAGACCCGTGAAATCAGTGACAAACTCAGCCTGAGAAAATAAACGGTTCTCACTATCAGTCCCAAACCCTAACAACAACAACCCTGACACTTTCCTTGGGGAAGTTTTGGAGCACCCCCTGTATAGTCCGGACCTGTCACCCTGTGACTTCCACATATTTGTCTTTGGGTCACTTAAAGCATTACAGGGAAAACATTTCCATTTGGACGATGAAGTGAAGGAAGCCATGCAGGACTTCCTCAGGAATCAGCCTCGATCTTTCTACAGGAAAGGCATCGACCTGTTGCCGCAACGCTAAGACCTGTGTTTCAATGCCCATGGTGATTTCTTTTGATGTACATTAAAAGTATTATTTTTATTCAACTTGTCCACTTTTCATTTGGGCAACCCTTATAACATATGATTATTTTATATAAAATGTGATTTTATATTTAACTGTTAAGATTTTTTCAGTGCTCTCAACTGTGCTTTTAACTCTATAAAAATAGTAAAATATTAAAAAATATGTCTACTGATCTTAAATTTTTAAAAATTGCTTTATTTTAATCACATTTTTTTAAAAAATTACCTGTAAGTAATTGAGATTATTCAGTAGGACATAAAATACATACTAAAGTGTTTTTTTCATTCAAGCAAGTAGGCTTAGATGCTATATGCTCTTTGTTCTGTCTAGTAACTAGACACAACTAGACTCTAGTTGTAAAGAGTGAAGAGTACCCTTTGTCCAAACTAAGGTAAAGAGTTTTTAATTTATGATGCTTCATTTTCCTTACTTATGTATATATTTCATTTAAGAGTTTCAAATCACGCACTGTTTGCAAAACTTTTTCCAAGATCTGATTTTATAAAATGTGAGTAGTTTACTATAAACCAAGTTTTGTGATATTTTTGAAAAAAATTGTGTGTATTATGTACTTGTTATTTGCCTCCAGCATTTATTGGTCTCTTTGAATTTTGTGTTGCATTTTGATTTATAATTATTTAAAAAAAGAAAAGAGAAAAAATTGAAAATTGTACTGGATGCTTATTTTGCACCTATGAAATGTCAAAGAAATCGACCACACATTCTATTTGGTAAAGGGCCAACTTTCATTCAGAGACACAGAAAACCTTTTGTTTCTGGCTAACAAATAGCTAACATGTTGCACCTCAAAAGCAAAATTTTAAAGTAACTATTGCATAGTCAGAGAAGTGACTTTTCTGGGTATAAAAAAAAGACTTAAGAAAGAACAAACAAATGTCCTTGAAAACTGGAACTGCTCACGGAAGTTTACTAAAAGTAAAAATTTACTGTACCTGACATACTGACACTGTTATGCTTTTGAAAACCTTTAAGGTAACAATTCAAACATTCTACCCTCATTCAAGACGGTCAAACTTTGGACTAAGTTGCACAGGTACTGCTAAAAGCTATCATATAGAACCATGTGGTTGTCAAAGAATGTACTAGTATTGAATATTTTATTATTCAGTGTTTATTTTGCACTGTACTCGTTCTATTTGATAATTTTGTTACCATTGAAAAAAAAAGGTGAAATTTCTCTTTATTTATGATTATTACTATTTAATTTAAATTGATGTCAAGCAATTTGAATATGTTTTATGCATCAACACAAAATTTATTATCTTTCTGTAGATTTTTCATTTTGTAGTAGGTTCTATTCCTCCTAGCTACTTTGGTATTATATTATGTTGTAGAAAAGCTATAAAATATTCTTATCCATTTTTAAAAAGTGTAATGAAAAATTGAAATGATCTTAAACCCATGAGCTTTATTGAACAAAGGCTTTTGTATGTGTGAAATGTTGTGTGATAGTTATACACAGAGCTGCCAACTGCTACGAAAAAAACGTAGTTTCTACAAACCACAGCTTTGAACTAAGACACTACGAAAAGCATCCAAAAATTACGATTTTTTTTTATAACCCTAACGAATTTTCAATCAATACAGATATTGTACATATTATTAATTTTTTAGATAATAACGCTTTTGTGTTAACTAATGTTCCAAATTTTTGTTTAAAAATAAGCAAAAAGAATTTATCATACTAAATGATAAAATAATAAAAAATTAAATATTTTTTTTCTCAAAATAAACTAGAACTTGCCCCAATGTAAATTTATCCTGAAATTCTGAAGGTAACCGTTCCATCGATTATACCCCCCACTCCCCTTTAACAAAAAATAAGATCATTCTTTAATCCAGTATATCCTCGTAATTTACCGATCTTTTTCATTTGCCACTCCCTCAAAAAAATTAGAACCCCCCTCCATGTGCTGGTTTTCTTTTCTAAAAAAGAAAAGTACAGCATTGATGCTAGGGCGCCTTTTCTTTTTGTTCATATCAGGGTTGGGTTTTGGACTGTCTGAAACTGGTTTAGGACAGTACAGGTGGTTTTTACTGTCCAAAAGTATGCTAAAGCTAAAGGAATCTAATCTAATAAATTCATATTTACTGCAATATTTGTATTGCATAAATATATATATTAATGAGGTTTAATCACACACACAATGAGTATTTGATAACAATTTTCTCCAAAATATTCATTTAAAATATATTTTAGTTTAAAAAAATTGCCAACAACTCTATTACATAAAAACTTTCTTATGTAACAGTTGGTAGAGTTATGAAAGGAAATTCACAACACTAAAAGGACAACTAATTTCAGTTCCATTTATAACTCAAAGAAATGTTATTAAATGTGCAATATTTAGGTGCAAAAAAAAAAAAAAAAAATTAAAAAAAGAAGGCTTAATTTTCTAAATGGTTTTTGCAAATAAGTTTTACATGATGTTTTAACAAAAATTATTTTTTAAATCATAGATTAAAGAACAAGAAATTGAGGATGAAACACTTGTGTTTTAAAACTTGTGCTATTCTATTTTTAGTTCATATTTTTAATACGACACATTTTGTAACTACAAAAAATTGCATTTAAGTCAATTATTGCACTATATTTTGAACACTTTCTTTCGCACACGTGCATAAATGTCGAAAAATTTGGTTTTTGGAAAAAAAAAAACTCCTGCATACATATTGAAATTTTTAAGGAAGAATTTAATTTCTATGTAACTAGATTAAAGTCAGCTGTATAAATAAGTTACATATGTATGTATACTTGAATGTTCACATTGAATAAATGTATTAAATAGTCAAAAAGAATATAACTTTGAGACATTTTGTTCTGTTTTTGATATAATCTCAAAAAATATAGTTTCTCAAAGAATAGTTTAGGACAGTTTTGGACACAAGGGTTTTGAACAGGACGGTAAAAAGCTTGGCAACCTTACTTTCATTTGCACACATGCATAAATATAGAGAAATTTGGTTACTATTATCAAAAAAATAAAATAAACTCTTCCATACAAATTGAAATTTTGATCAAGAATTCAACTTCTATGTAACTGGATTAAAATTAGCTGCATAAATAAGTTAAATGTTCACATTGAATAAATGTTCAATATAAAACATTACTTTGATACATTTTATTCTGTTTTTGATGTTTTCTCACAAAATACAATTTCTCTAAAAATATAGTTTGGGACACTTTCGGACAGCTTTGGACACGGGTTTTTACCATAGTGCCAATCCTGGTCCATATGTGTTACAATAGGAACTTATTTAGAAGGAAAAATTTGGAATGTACAATAAAAGTGAACAAACTCCAACTTGACGCCATGTGGAGAAAATGTTGTTTAAAAATTGTCCCAAAACTTAGAAATAACCAAATACTAAACTTAGGCCGGCGTCAATATGGGGAGATAACATTTCCGGACTTATAGGCCGTGGTCTAATTGGAGTAGAAATTCCAGACGTTTCGGCTTGTTCTGCTGCAGCCATCATCAGTGGTTTGAGTTTGGTGATGAACCAAACTCAAACCACTGATGATGGCTGACCACGGCCAATAGCCCGGAAATGTTATCTCCCCATATTAAATTAATCAGTTTGCTTTTGAAAATAGGGGGTGGGGTACTTTCTGGATTTTACTAACGTCGCCTATTCATTACGTCTTACATTTATTATGAAACACATAGTTTTATCCCCCCCCCCCGTGTAAAACTCTGCAACAAATTTAGATTTTCAAAAGTTGGTAGCTCTGGTTATACATGTGTTAGACAAATATAAAGAAAAAAATTTAAATTCATTACAGGATTTGTGTACAAAATATTTATAAAGAATTTCAGGCATGTCTTCCAATTGTATAAAATTCAGCAAAATCGAACTTGACATTTGTATTTGTTCTTTAGAAATCTTTTAAAATTAAATTGAATGTATTTTTTCTTCCAACTTGATATTGTCACAGATATTTTTAAACGTTTTTTATGCCTGTGTTTGATTTATTTCTATTTTTGTGCCAAAAATGTAATCCATACAAAGAATTGGTTAAGTGCTCACCACATATCTTTCACATTTTGTCGATTTAACTTTCTCTGTTGAATCTTCATAAAATATGATTTGATAAGATTAGTTGATATGCATTATAATTGAAAAGCTGTAAATGCATATTGGTCATAGTGTAAACATACTCAAAAAAACTTTTATTTTTACTACTCAAATGAAAGTTGCTTCCTGTTAAAATATGAATATTTATTTCTCTGGAAAAAATAAAGTACATATGTTTTGAAAGTGTATGTTTATTTGTTAGGATAATAATGAATGCATTTTTGCGTACAAGAGAGTAGTGATGTTCCGGATATCCATATCCGCCAATATCCAAGGGAAAATAAAGATCTGTATCCGTTATTTTTTTGACGGATCTTAAACGGATCACTTCTATTCTAAAAAACGTTAAATATTTGAATAAAAGACTTATTCCGTTTAATTAGGTTTTATTCCCTATTTAAATTTTAGGGTATCATTTCAGAATCCAATTTGTATCCCCCCCCCTCCATTGCAAAGAGGAAGGGGAAATAAGCTTTAAAAGTGTGTATCAGTGTGTCTTTTTGTGACATCGTAGCTCCTACAGGCAGGGACGTAACTAGGTCATTTTCGAACAGGGGCCAGACCTTGTTTCGGCGCCCCCCCCCCCATAAAAAATAACTATCAAAAAATTATTATTTTAAAAATATAAATTTAAATTAGGCAGTGATAAGAAGGCTGCATGTGTTGATAGGCCTATAAATGTGATTTTTACGTAGTTATAAGTTTTTATAGTTTTATCACTGGATCGCATTTTTTAAAATTTCAATAGTGGGTAAAAATAATAAAATATTTTATTTATTATTTTACATACGAAGTTTTTCACTGAAAACTATTTTGTATTTCACAAGGGAGTAATTAACAACTTGTTGCATTATTTTTTTTTTATCAGGTGGCTCTGCCCCTGCTCGCTGACGCATACCAAACCCCGAAGATTGCATTGCAACTTTATTTGATTCGGGAAGATTTAAATCGTTTGTCAGAAAGAATCAGATTGAAAAACACGTTACGAGTTTCATTTCGAACAAAGTAAAAATTTCCCTATCCCTCCCATAAAAAATAGTTCAAGTGAAGAACTAATTTTTTGAACACACTCCTCGCCGAAATTATAAAAATGATTTAATAGATATATGCATAAATGAGATGATTTTTGAAAAAAATAATCGCTTTGAAGAGCATTTTTCCTCGTTCCAAACTAACTTGAACCAACTTGCACAGCTATAAGTGCTGGTGCTAAAGGGGCTCCTGAACATTGCCAAACGGCAGTTTTGGACGTTTGAAAAACTGCTTTTAAGTTCGTGGTCTGTAGTAATATATTTTGCTTTTTAGCTCCGGACTGAGCATAGGACTTTTCGCTAAAATAGAAACCCTTATACCTGCTGTTCTAATTTATTGATAAAATTGTTACAAGCTTTATTTGATGCAGAAAAATATTTTTGGGACAGCATGGAATTATAAGGGAAATGAGAAATCTTTCATCCCTTTTGAAGGCAATTTATGTGAAATTTTAGCTTAAAAAATTAATTACAAAAAAAAAAAAAAAAACTAAATAGAAATTTAAAGTAAACAACCCCAGGTTCAAATTCTTGGGGCTTGAAGCAATTTTGTACAAAATTTTAAGGCTGTAGGTGCTCTGAAGTCTCCTAGACGCAGGCCCGCCACAGAGATCTTTTCACAATTTCTTTGACGTTATTTTTTTTAATGTACCGAGATGCGAATTTAAAATTACCACTTCAAATGAAAATAATAAAACAGAAATATTTTCCATTATTTATTTTTAAGTATTTATATTATACAACTATGAAGAAAGTCGTAAGAAAAATATCAGTATTCAACAATATGTCGCAATAACGTGTGAAATAATTTCAACTCCGATGAAAAATTTAGTGGGCTATTTGTTTTTGTTTCTCACCTGAAATTAATTGAATATTGCTACTATTTAGTATATAGACTTTAATCCGACAGTTTACAATAGCTCAAATCGAACAGATTGCCTTATTTAAGCACTACCTTGAAAATTTTATATGCAACACATTTTTAATTGTCGCAATCTGTATAGTTAAATATTAATAATTAAAAGAGTTAATTTTTATAAACGACGTACGTTCCCCACCTCTTTTATTTAGTATACATCTGAAAAACATTTTTTAGAAAAACAGATACCTAATGTGCTTGATATCGAAACTCTTTCTATTAATCTCTTTTAAAAAACACAAATGTTAAACATATTAACATTAGTTTTCAGTGAGTTTCTTTCCAGGTTATTTCCATTTACAGTACAACCTTATTTATCTGGACTAACTTGAACCGAAGGCAATTTGAATAAACGAAAATCCGGATAGTACGGATAATAAACAGTAATTAATTCGCAAATAAGAAGAAATATCTTTTATTAGCAGCAAAAAACGATTTTTTGCAGCAAAATTACATAGGGTTGTTACTCGCAAATACTTGGTCATTAATAGTTCAGGTGCAGTGGTGTAAGACTGACACTCCAAATATGTCAGGTAGGTCATTAGATGACTATAATTTATTGTACGACCTATATTGTGTATTTAATCAAACTAAGCGCCCGCACTGAGGTTTTTTTTTTTTTTTTGGGATTTCTAATATTTTTTTTTTTTTTTTTACAAAAATTAATTTGAGCATTTACTTTGTCAGTTTAGCGCCCCTAAAATCTGGCGCCCGGGGCACAAGCCCCGTCTGCCCCCCTCTAGTTACGTCTCTGCCTACAGGGTGGCGACAAATCAGGGAGATCAGGGAAAAGTCAGGGAACTTTATTAATCAGGGAGAAATCAGGGAAATATCAGGGAATTTTGAAAAAATAACAAAAAAAATCAGGGAAAATTGATTTTATGAAGATTTTTTTTTTTTGCGTTACAAAATTAAGTACTCTAATTCCCTAAGCATTTTCCGCCAATTATCTGTTCAAAAAAAAAAAGTAAAATTAATGAGGTGCGATTATACACTGCCGCATATCTTTTTTCCTCAACGTCAAAGTATTGAATCTTACTTATTAACCACAGGATGAACTTCCTAAGATTGCTTTAGTGTCTGTTAAGTTGTTTATTTTACCTAGCTTGAAATTTCCTTTCACGCTTTCAATGTTACGTAAAATAAACAACCATACAGGCAAAGAGGAAGCCTTCATTAATGCCTTAGCTCCTTTGCCTTTATTCCATTGTCTTGAAGTAATTAGCCTACTGTAATTATGATTTCAAGAAGAAATCTTTGATTTTTGAATTAATACCGATAAAAGCTTAAAAGTTATTACTTTGCGATTTTAATTTAATTGCTAAAATTGAACTTTCAGTAAAAAAACTTTGTTTTTTGCCATTATACTATTTTTTGTCACTGCAGATTATAAAGGTTTTCTTTTCTTCAGACTTAAATGATTCTTTTAATTTATAACCAAGTTGTAGTCTTCTTTTATATATTTTGAAATTAACAAATTGCTTTTTTTTTTTTCTTTTTTTTTCCCTTGCATTTCAAAGTTGTTTGTTACAAAAGCAATCTAAGATTTTTTTTCGTTACATACTAAAATCATTTAAAATAGAGTTAACTTGTGCACTTAAGTAAATATCTTTATTTTTTATTGTTAAAATGCTATATTCATTTATTAAAACCTATGTTCTTGATTAGAGAAAAGCTCTTTTTGAATGGATGTCAAATGGTTTCATCTGTTTTGCATAAATATGTCTATTAGTTATATAAGAATAACTACATTACTTCTATTCTTTCACTATTACTTGTTATTCTTGCAACAATTATTAGACTGTTTGAAAATTTATTTCAAAATAAATTCAATTACTTTTTAGTTCGATCATAAATACACAAATGTTTTTAAGAGGGATTTTAATAGTTTCTTAAAATTCTTATGCTAAGTGGTTCCTGGAAGTAAAATATTTTTTTAAAAATTTTCTATAATTTTTCCATGTAGAAAAATTTAATATACTGTTTTGTAGGGTTTTTTTTCCAAAAAAATTAACTTATGTTTTTTTTAACCATTTTATTAAAAAGTAGCATTTTTTAAAAATATATCTTTAGTTCAACAACTTTACACAACTTAAAACGTTTAAAATACTGCATTTTATACAAACATACAATGGATTTCAAGTGGAGCAAAGAAAGAAAATCATTATCATTGGTAACGTAAATCAGGGAAATTTGGTGAACTTAATCGGGGAAATCAGGGAAAAGTCAGGGAACTTTTTTTCACAGTTCCTGTCGCCACCCTGTCCTAAACAGATTTTGATAGTTAATTTTTTGTTCAAAAGGTGACTTGATCGAAAGTGTTCTTAGCTTGGCCTTGTTTTTGTAAAACCTTAATTACCGGAGATATTAATTAAAAATCGACTTGACGTTTTTCAGAATAAGGGTAGTAAAAATTTACCCGTACGTTAAAAATGTTGGCCCTAAATGAAAGAACGAAGTTTTCTGCATTTGATATTTATTTGAAACTTCCAACTGATATGCAGTAGGAGCTATAATCTTGTTAAGTAAATTTTAAATGAAATTCTAAGCCTTTATATGTGTGATTGGTAGCGATTTCATAGTTGGAAGATAAAGGGAAAATGCTCAATGATTTAAAATTTTTACCTGCTGTCGGTTCATATTTGTTAACAAATGTGTAATCTGACCCGCGAAATTCAACTTAATATGAGGTCGAATCTCTGGGAGGTTTTGGTTTTTTAATTTTTAATTTAGTATTAGTTTTTGTTACTGATTTGGGGTTTCTGTTATTCTTCATTTTTGTTTTTCTCGGCATCCTTCCAAAAAAGTGAGACTAAATTCTCTATTGTATTTCCTGTTTGTAAAGGTGTTCCCGGCTTTGTATTTCGTTGGTCGGAGTAAGTTCGGTGGAATGGGTCTGCTGCATTCATGCTGAAATAAAATGCGAAAAACTATTTCTAGCCTGTGTAGTAGCAGCTTTACACTCTTGTTCCTGTATCCTACACCTACCGAGCAAGCTAGAAATAATTTTTCACATTCCATCTAAGCATTAATGCAGCGCTGGCCCATTCCTTCCAACTCTCCCTCAATCTTAACGGAGATTTCTATAAAGAGTAAATCAGTCTTGATTATATTTTTGCCGCGGTTGACATTTTTTGAAGAAACTGCAATTATTCTGACGGGAATACCTTCTGTAACAAATTTTACACTTGGACAGTTGAATTGGGTAAAAAAAAAATTGAGATCCGTATCCGTATTCGCGGATCTACTTTTTAACGATTCGGCACATCACTACAACAGAGTGGGAAAAGTCGAGTGGTTATTTTGCTAGTTCTCTTTGAATTTAAAACATAAATACTGTTAATTTGGAAATTTTTGTTATGCATTGCCTACATGATAAAAGATCGTATGAATAAGAGAATGAAAGTAAAGAAATATTTTCTCTGTTTCGTACCACCATCAATCTGGTAATATCTTAACTATATTAGTAACACTTGTAATTTATTCTAGTCAGGAAAAGTTATCTCTGAAGATTAAAACATATAGAAATACAAGCAAATTTCAAAATAATGATACTCATATGGTTATTTTGTTGAAACTAAAAAAATATTATTGTCATTATGAAATGATAAAGTTCTTGTCATTAACATTTAAATTTTTGAGACCTACCTATTCATAATTTTATGAGGACCTGTTATGTGCAGTATTTATCTAATATTAAGCAGGGTTGGTAAAAAAAAAAAAAAGTATAAAAATGTATAATAGTGAGAAAAAAAATTCAAAATTGTAATCAGTAGAGGTCGGTAAAATGGGGACTCTGAGAAAAAAGGTGTTTACAGGTTGACAAGATTCCAAACCTCCTGATGATTTAAAAGATGAAATTAAGTTTGATTCTTATTAAACAAGGATGTATAACTATCTGCACATAACCAATTTGGAAAAAAAAAATTTCACAAAATACACCTTTTTGAAAATAAAATGTTATTTTTGACTTCCTTTCTCAACTTAGGTAATTTTTAAAAAATAGTGAAAAAACAAAAATACAGAAACCCTTAAGTGGAGACAATTTTGATAGTATTTAGAAAGTTTGTACTAAATTTCAAATAAATCCGTGCATTAGAACTTGATATCTTGTCAACCGTATTGAAAAAAGTAAGTTTCGCGAAAAACACATTCAAAGTTTGCAGTTGCATTTCAAGCAGTCTGAGTGGTTTAATGATATGCTTATATGGATATTTTTTTTAACAGCCAAACATTGTTCCTTCCTATACCTCAACAGGGTTCATACCCTTTAGGCAGAAAAAAATTCAAGCACTTTTCAAGTACTTCTCAAGGTAAAAAATTTTGTTTTCAAGGCAATATCATAAATTTGTACTAAAAATATTGTATGCAGATTTCATTTACTACAAACACATAGAAATAAGGCAATAATACAAAAAAGTGTAGGAAAACAAAATTGCTTTTTCTACAACGAGAGACGCTTTGATGAAAGATCTACTGCGTTGAAAGTTTTTCTGAAAATGTTTGAAAAGTTTGGTCATAAAGAGAAGCAGATACCAAGAGGTTTAATTTTGAGGTTTTTCAAAGGTTGCAGCAGTCAGAGGTTTGTATATTTTCTAGAATTAGCAAATTAATAATTTAAAAAAAAACCTTTCATAAGTGCTTTTAACTTTTATGGGAAGAAACTAAAATACTCAAGTTCAATGGCATTACCAGAGAGGAGTTTTTGAAGTCACTCCCCCCCCCCCCCCGTTTCAACATTTATTTCCAATATCTATACAGTGGTTTATTACAATATAAGGGCGGTTAGGACAAAAACACTACCCAGAAAGTTATTTCAGTTTGCACTATTAAGTTCTAAAAATATTAGGTTTGCAAATCATTTATAAGTATGCAAATCAATTATTCGTATGTATTTATTAGCTGTTCAGCCAATAAGGCATTTCAACTGTCCTCGAGTAAATTTAAAAATTAGGAAGTAAGAAAAGTTTATGAAAGTCCACAGTCCAGTATCTACACCTCAAAATATACAAAAGCAGCTTAAGCAGTGATAAATACTCTGAATGCAAACTTGAGCCTATTCAGCTTTCATTGATTAACTTGCAATAGACAATAAATGTGCAAGTTCAGATTTATAGAGCCATATTTCGAAATTGAAAAGATTCACAAGAAGTTGACATATATTACGACAAAAGTAGTTTTATTTTGGGAACAAATGGGTATTGTTGAAATTAGAATTTAAATTTAGAAAGGCAATAATATTCATGTGTAATTGTGATTTGTGAGTTCATAAAAAATTACCTGAAAGTTTCAAAGAGCAAAATGGGGCGAGGGGGGGGGGGAAATAATTTTTAAAACTAAGACCCCTATTACTTGAATATACATATGTACAACAATAACTTTTGCTATGCATACAATTCATAAAATAGTTTATTAAGTCAAAATATTCTGCATAGAAATACCATGCCCAGTGCCTGTTGATAACCAGCAACAGGCACTGGGCCTAGCTAGGCTGGTACTGGTCAATTTATTAGATCCAAATGAAGATGAATGACCCTCCGTAAGCTAACTACCCCTTTGCTGATTAAAGCCTCTTTCAGTAAGCTCCAAGTACCCACAACCTTAATAAAGTAGTAATTTTGAACATTTGAGGAAAAGGGGAAAATTGGAGATATAGGGAGGTAAAAGCATAAAAACGAACACTACTTTATTTCAAGTGAATAATCATAACACAACCACCCCTGTTATACACCTTATTTATTTTAGCAGACATAAAAAAATGATGTACTTATAAATTTATATAAATCAACTTTATATTTAAAATACAAACTTTAAGTTAATTTGTTAGGTGCTCAACTGCTGAAATTTAAATTTTTTTAAAAAAAATCTGTTATGACCAAAAATTAGGTAAAGATAATCATTCAAAATTGCAAAAATAAATAAGCAAATAATTAAACAAGACCAAGAAAATAAGTTCTTTAACTCTTTAGTTACTAAAATAAAAAATAAAATAAGCTAATCTGATGTAGCAGTGTCAAAATAACTACTAATTGCCAAAAATATAAAAATATTTACAAAATGCAAAAGGATTGAAATCTCAAACAAGGGAAGCAAATTTTCGCAAATTAAGTTTAATGTTGTCATGTTTCCCATAAAATAATTTTATATTTTACTGAAATTAAACATAAAATATGCTAAGCTAGGTAACAAATATGAAAATAACATCCGATTAGTGAATATATTTAAATATTTGCAAGATGCAAAAAGATTGAAATTTCAAACACGAGAAGCAATTTTTCGCAAAGTCTGAGTTCGTTCGACGTGGCATGTTTCCCATGAAATAAATTTATTTGTTTTATATTTAAATTAAACAAAAAATATAGTAATCTAAGGTAGCATATGCGAAACTAACATTTGATTAGCCAAAATATTTAAATATTTGCAGGATGCAAAAAGATTGAAATTTCAAACACAAGAGCAATTTTCCGCGAAACCCGAGTAAGTTCAATGCTGTCATGGTTTCCAAATGAACTTCTTTGTTAATTAATGAAATTAAACAAAAAAAAAAAAAAACTAATCTAAGGTACCATGTGTCAAAATATCTTTCGGTTGTAAAAAACATCAAAATATTTACAAGATGCATAAGGATTGAAATCCCAAACACGGAAGCAATTTTTCGCGATGTTGCATACTGAACACATGTTCAGAAAATTGCATTGGTGAAATACTTTTTTAAAACTTCTAAGCAATTCGTTGATTTTTGAGAGAATTTAAGCACTAAGAAACTTTTTCAAGGTTTTCAAGCACTTGAAAATGAACTTTTTTTTTCAAGCACTTTTCAAGGTTTTTCAAGGGCGTACGAACCCTGCTCAAAAGCTACATTTATAGCAAATCTTTCAGTCATAAGAGCAGTTCTGCATTCTTTTGAAGCTTGGAAAGCTTGTACCTCAGAGCATTCAATATGCTGTTGATCTTGTTTTTCTATCTAGATGCAAATTACTTTCTGTTTGACTTTTTTTATCCGTTTTGTATTTAAAACCTGAATTTAACAATGAAAAAATACACAACACACACAGTGTTGGTAAAAAAAAGTTTTTTTTTTTTCAAATAAAAAAAAAGTTTTTTTGGTTTAAACCAGGTTGTTTTGGTTTAAACCGGGTTTTTTTGGTTTAAATACTATTTGCGAGAAAAACAATTTTCGGAAGGTAATTAAGGTTCCATGTAATTAACAGTTATATCTAATATCTTGATTAATTAAAGAGATAACAAAATCTTGTAACTAAAATAAATAATCAAAATAGCTTTCTGCGGGGAAATATTGATTAAAATGCTTGACTTAACATATTAGTATGCATGTATATATAGACCCTTTATGATACAAAATACTTCAAGAAGTGGTTGTGATGCGGGTTAAGATAAAATATAATGAAGATCCAAGAAAAAAACTTTATAAACCAACATAATATGAATAATTATCGAATAAAGGTAAAACTTATATTTTTAAGCATAATCTTTTCAAAAGATCAATTTTCATCTTTCTGATCTTATATAATGCTGATTTTTATATACACAATGTCGCAAATATTGAAGTAAAGCAAAATGTACAACAGTACATGATTGAACAGTCAAAAAATCGATTGCTGTTGTACTGACAAAGTTTTGAAAAAAAAGTGCTGCTCTATATTCGACTCCGTTCTTATTTTGAAAAGTTTTGGAAAAGATATCGACTATCGCTAAAACAAAGAACCAAATCAAAAATACAAAAATTGGGGTAACATGGCTTAAATTACAGCTTATTTACTGGCATACATGTTGCATCCAGCATTGAAGTTTAAAAAATATTAAATGCAAACTCTTTAGAACAAGTAAATGTGTAGCAAATTCTATTTCAAGAAAATTTTTTTGCCAAAAACGTTATATACGTGAAGTATAAACTTTTTTTTAAAAATTTGATTCAAAAAATATTATTTGTGTTCACCTGCAGAACAAATCTTAATTTTTAGGTGCAAACAATTAAGTTAGACTGTTGATTACCTTACAAGTCAAAGTTAAAATTCCAGGAAAGTGCAAATGAATGGGCAAAAATGTCACACCCCTGTAACAGGAGTGAGCAATATAATGGATTGCATCTACAATAAAAGATTCAATCCTTAGTAAATCTTAACTAATCATGCAAATTAAGCATAATGATGGAAGTTGACTGAAATCTGCTTTATGGCACATATATGAAATAAAAAATATATTAATATTTTTTTTCGATTAAAGCTTGTAATACGTTTTGAAGAAGCAACTTTGCAATTTTAATATTTATCTCTGCAACTTAGCTAGGAACTTAGCATAAATGGAATTTTACATTTTTTAATATGTGTGGGAAAATCAATGTAAACCTGCAAAATGGATTTTTTTTTTTTTTTTGGCTTTTAAAAAAAAAAAAATTTAAAAAAAAAACAATTGCTTTAAACCAAACAACCCTGAACACACATATACGGGGAACGTACATATATGTGGCTTGATGGTTGTCAGGTATATAAAGAGAAAAAAGAATTATTTCAATAAAATTAAATATAACTCTGAAAATAATTCAAATTTCTGTAAATCCTCTTAGAGGCTTATTCTTAAAGGTCTAAACTTTGAAAATGAAAAGAATCTATTTTTTACAATTTCTAGACTAGAATACCCCCCTTAAAATATCATGAATCTGTTTCACATGATTTATTTTTATTATTCTAAAAGATTTTCAGGTTAAAGAGAGGGCTTAAGTCTTTTTTTTTTTAATTTTGATTAATTATAATAGAAAAACGGGTAGTTGATGAATAGATTATCCATAAAAATAAATACTTTTTATTGAATATTGAAAAGTGGGACTTAAGCCCTTATAAAATAATCGATTCACTTACAGTGGGGACAAGTGAGGGAATGACATTTTGGTACATTGGATGTATATAATGTATTTTTTAACAAAATGTAGAAACTTTGCCTTTATCTTGTTAAACTATATTCTAGATTAGGGATTCTTAAACTTTTTCAACTTGCGGCATCTTTTGAAGATTTAGAATTTTCTCACAGCACCCTCGTCCATCTCTATTATGTTAATAAGTCTTTATTTTCAGGGTTTTCCCCCACACCTGCAGACAGTTCGTGCACATATGTGCAGCAGAGGATCATATCCTCCTCCAAAAATAGGGGTTACATTATAACCATGGCGAACTATGGATAATTCATACTACAACCTACTTTTCTAGATTATCCAAATTTCGGAAAAAAGTAACTGCACACAACATTCCTTTTGAATTTGTCAACCACCCAATTTAGGTTTCAAGAATGGTATGCAGCTTTTTTTTTATTCTAGCTAAACTTCAGGAACCCATGTAGAATCAAAATTTACCGTAAAATAAGATCAGTTGGTTTTGATTCTTCTGCAACAACTTTTGCCTGGAAGTTAAAAATGGCTTGTTGAGAACACTTTATTAATAGGCTTTTTGATGAGGATGAAAGAGGATCTAGTGAATTTTGGTTATACCGTTAAGAAAATGGATGATTTCCTTACTGGTCAACCGGGCATTGTTTGGCACGTTCACCTTATGTATAACTGATACCACGGACACTTCACAGCACCCCTAATTTTCTCCTACGGCACCCCAGGGTGCCATGGCATCTAGTTGGAGAACCCCTGTTCTAGATCAGTTTCCCAAACTGTGGTCCGTGGACCCCTGGGGGTCTGCAGTTAATATATCCTGCTGAAACGTTAAATATAATTAAGATTGAAGGACGAGTAACGATATTATATTCAAAAAGAAAGCACATTTATGAGGAATAAAAAGATTCTTGCTTAAGTACATGCAGCAACTCTCCCCTCCCTTGGAAGTAAACACACTACACATTAATTTTGTGTGCATGACCAAGTTCACATTTGTTACTAAACTTAACTTTTTTTGTACCTAAGATTTATACATTTCCTTATCTAAGTATTTTTTGAAAATTAAATGATAGTGCTGCAGCAAACAATAAAATCGTGAAGACACTAAAACGTGTTAAAAAGGTTGGGCTAAATTTAATCGTCAACATTCAAAATTTCAAGCAAAGGCTGAAATAGGTCAAATGCTATAGTTTGCAGTCGATTTTAATAATGGAGTACCACTCTTAATTTGTTGCATAATATGCTTGGTTTAATCAGCAAAATCATTTGAAGTGAAAGTAAACGTTTGACGCTTGACATTTGCATACAGTCACGAAATTTTGGTAAATCATTCTGGTCAAATTGTCACAGCTTGAAACATTTAGTGCTCAGAATATATTTATATTATTAGCATACTTCATACTACATTGAACTCGCACCTGCTGGACTCAGTTGATGTAGTTAGTATGTGGTGAACTGATGAACAAGAGCGGTGAGCAAGGTTGTAGCACTGGTGCAAGTGGAATTAGTTAATGTTTTTTTCTGCATTAACGGAAGCATACCTTTTTAGAATCATAATTACATTTAAAGCATTAATAATGCATTGATTGCGATGAATGAAACTACTTGCAGTTTCTGGGGACTGGGGTGATCGACGGATTTCCCTATAATTGAGGCACACTTAAGCAGGCAGCATTGTGAAGGCTACGCATATCCTGGTCACAGCATTACAAAGCTGTCAGGGTAGGTTTGCCCGAACCATAGTTAATAATTAAAATCCTAATGCACCATAAAAGTGCAACTTATGTAACAAAATTAACACACTTAAACTAGGCTAACAGTGTTTAGTTCACTAACTTCAAAAGTTAATTTTTATTAGTAAACTTGTAGAAATTTGGTGACGTCATTTTTATTCCTAATTGAACTTGCAAAAAATAATAATGTTAAAAATTAAAACTTGACAAAAGCTCTGAAAAATATTCAGAACAATGAATAATTAAATTTAAAGAAAAGCATAATAATATATTAGAATTTTTTTTTTTTGCGCTAGCTGGGGAAGGGGGGGGGGGGGGGGGTCCGCGGAGGTCTGAAGTTTGGGAACCTCTGTTCTAGATAATGAAATCCCTAGAAATATGTCAGTCATAAAATGTTCATAAAATTACAACGAGAACATGAAAATGACAGTTACTGTGAGAATGACCTATATTGATTAGTTATGTTTTTCCTCCCCCCTCCCTTTGCTTGGAAAATCAAGGGATGCATAAGTGTGAGAACCACTATTGAAGATTAAAAGAATAAAAATTACAATATATATTCATTTGTACTTCTTCCAATACAATTTTATTTTATTTTTACACATAGAATCCTCTTCAGAATAGCTTTAAATAAATGAAAAGTAAATTTAAAATATTTATGTGTGACAACGGTAAACATAGTTCAGAAGAAAGTACTAAAGCAAAACCATCATCAAATGTGCTTTTTGTTTTTTAATAAGAAACCTGATGACATACAGAGCAAAGCCTTAGTGTTTTAGGGAATATCCCAAGGTGCCACAAACACTCACAGTATATTTGACATAATTATATCACAAACTGGTAGCTTTGGGATTTTTATTTTTTTTTTTATTTTTTACAATCATAACAATTATATATATCATATGGTTTGCGATCATAAATCAGACAAGAAGAATAGCTTTCAAGTGAAACATTCAGCTCTTGCTGTTTTGTTGAGCGAGCAGGCATATATATATATATTTCTACCAAAACTATGACAAAGATATTTGACTATCTTTATTTTTATAGCTAGTCACTGATCTTAAATATTAAAATTCATGGACTACAAATCACAATATGAAAAACGAGTAATAATAGCTCAGTTATAATCCAATCAAAATCATGGCCACATTTTTTTCTGTAATTTCTTTATTTTTCATTTTGGAATCACCACTTGAAGCAGTTGGTGATGTTGATGATCACCCAAAAAGACAGAAGCATACGCTTAAATCAAGCCCTGCCGCATATTGAATTAAACAGGAAAAACAGCATCAGCTAGGCTCAGTGATACTGTGCAGATGATGCAGATATTCTTTTTACATAATTATTCCTGTTCATCTCCAAGATCATGTTTTACTTTGGAAAAGTCGAAGTCCTCACCAGTTCCTCGTTTAAAGATGTTAAGTACATCTAGACAGGTAGTTTCAAAGTGAGATGTTGCATCATATGACTCTGATATAAATATCTACAAATAAGAAGTAAACATTTTTAGATTACATCAACAATTTTTAAGGTTATAAAGGAATAGAAAGAATATAATATTACTTACTTGGCTTGCTTCACCATAATCTTTAGGTTTGAAAACATCACTAACCCATACAAACCTATAAGGGAAAATATCTATGGTAAAATGTCAATTTTGAAATGGATTTCAAGAGCATCAGAATTTATATTTTTAAACACTTAAAAATGTGAAAGGAACAATAGACATAAAAGTATTCAGTACAGTACTGAATACTTTTTTATCTATTATTCAGGAGTAAAAGTGGATTCAAGTTAAATTTTCTGAAATAAGTGTGAAATTTTTCAGAAGCTATGAGGAAGCTCACCCCCCCCCCCAATTCATCTTTCTCAGTGTGGTAATAAATTACAGCATTTGATTCAATAGGAATTTTTGCAGGGTTTTTTGTGATCTAAAATTTCCGAAAATTTTAGGCTGACAACACATTTTAAAACTAAAAAAAAAATAATAATCAAAAAACCCCTTTAAAAAGGCTTTTTTTTTACTCTTTTTTATAACGATTTCAATGATTTTTGTATGCATATTTCAAAAGTTTTTATGAATTTATATACATTAAAATTGATATTTTTCGCTATAAAAGTAACGTCACAGAAATGGTGAAATGATGTCTGTAACGGGCTCACGTCCAGGAGTCCCTGGAGCACAGTCTTGAAATTTCATGCAAAATTACTAGATCCCTGGGGGTTATTTTAAATTTCAAATTAGTTTTCTTGTAATTAATTTTTTAAGCTAAAATTTCACATATATTGACAATTAAAGGTATGAAAGATTCCCTATGCTTCTTAACATTCTATGTCGTTCGAAAGAGATATTTTTTTTTCTGCATCAGATGAAGCGTGTTCCAATTTTCTCAATTAATTAGATAGAAATAAACCTTTTACAAGTGAAAAGGTACTTGGATGTAGTAAATATGCAGCAGATGTTAACTATTATACAACAACAAATTATCTTACTTTTGTTTAATTGGTCCCAATAGGTCTAAACCAGGTTTTATTTCTTGTTCTGGATTGTCAGATTCCACAGTAGTACTCACCATGGCAACAAACCAACCCTTTGCTGCCACTTGATGTGTATAAGATACAAGGGATACATAGATATCTAGGAATAAATGAAATGAAGTATGATTTAAGTGCAGAAAGGAGCTGTATGAAAAGATGATATACATTTCAATAAAATTAGAGCCTGCTAATCAAAAACAGAAAAACAACTATTTCTTGCCTGATTTTCTGCCAACTTGTTTCTGTGGAATGATAATCTGGCATGAAAGAGCATCTCTAGTATTTGGAATGGGGTGATTCAAAAGGCAGATGCATCTGACAACCTAAATAAGAAAATCATCCATATATATATTCAAAGGAACAAAATAAAAATTACAAAACCTCAATCATCACTTAAGAAATTAAGGGTGAAAACTTAAAGAGAATTTTTTTTTCCTTGTGCAGGATACAAATTTCATTTGCTAGGTGTTATAAAGAAAAGAGAGAAAAAAATCTTTTTGTTTCAGATTCATCATTGATCAATGGTCTGTCATGGATAGAGATGGAAACAATCCAGGGGAAAACTAAATGGGGGGGGGGCTGGTTTTTCCTCAGAGGTGCTCGTTTTCATTCGGGAGAAAAATTGAAATTTTTGAAATTTTCTGCACAAAATAATGTATTTAAAAATTTTTAATATTTACATTACATTTTCTGAATAAATATACATACATATATTATTCTTCAATATCCCACATGAAAGAACTAAAACTGATAATGCAAGCAGAAAGATAATTTAATTTCCCTGTGCACCAAAACATTGTTATACTTTTCTCACTAAAACTGCAAATGTATATGCAGGATAGAATTACATCAATAACAGCAATTGGTGATTGGTGAATATGTTTAAAATAAAATTTTAGTACATTTTCATTCCGGGTTAGGTTTTTGATGTCAAAAAGTGGTTTTCAATGTGACATGGGTATATTACTGGTTAAACTGTTAAAAAAAAAAAAAAAAAAAAACCTTAGGTGAATAGGAGCTTGTAACAGCTGTCATACATTATAAAATTTAATTAGAGTATGGGTAAAACACAAGCCTTTTAATTAATTAAAATTAAAGTTAAACTTTAGAATTTAAATCTCTGAGCAGAAGAGAATTAAACATTTTAAGAAATTTAGGGTCACAGATTACTCTTTCATGAGCCGCATGGATTTTACCTGGCCGACTTTTTCTGCCTTGTCTGGAACGTATGAAGGGTCACAGTAGACTTGCTTGCACCTTGCAGTTTCATTTCCTGAACGTACGCCAACAACTTTGCCATTCTCCATGACTAATTCATCGATAGGTTTATCAAGCATATAGGTTCCTCCATAGATAGCACTTAATCTAAAATAACAAGAAGGTATTTAGAAAAACAATAAGAATTTTAAAAAAAATTGTGTGGTTTAATGCTGTCACAGAAATCTATTCAATAAAAAAAAATCAAAATTAATTAACCACCTAGCTACAGATATTTATTTTGAAACAAAATTGACCATTCCCCCCCCTCTCTTAAAAGTTATAGATCAAGAACATGATTATGCTCAGATAAGTCTTGGCAGTTTCTGGTATGTGTTGCATACAGCCCACTTTAATCCTCTCCCCCGCAGTGGTCACAAAAAAGGACACCAATTTAAAATTTTCTAAAAAGATTTTCCTTCTTTAAAACCACAAAATTGCTGCAGAGATAGTATTTTGTTCTCTTTAGTGATCATGGATGGAAGCAAGAACAAAAAGCGCTTTGCTGTCTCAATTTCTTGCTCATATCTCCCCAATTTTTGAATCCAAAAATGTGGAATTTTCATAACAGTATTTTTAATTTGCTCTGAAACAGTCGACAATTTTTCTTCATTTTACCAGGGGTGTTCAATTGCATTTTTGCACAAGATTCAAATTAATTTTAAAATGGATAAATACAATTTTTTCCTGCCCTAGGTGGGCAGTATGAACAAATGGTGACATCACCCACTGCAAGAAAAAAAAAATTTGACTGTAAAATCTATATATAGATGATAGATTACTTTCACTCATTGTGTTTTCCCCCTACACTTCAAAAATTTTATTGACTCGCCCCGGAAATGGTTAAACTCCCCACTAGCTAGAGCTAACATTTTAAAAAATCTTTGTAAATGTGCCAAACTGCAGGGGAGCTAATTATAGGGAACTAAAGATTCAGCTTAATGAGATATTTACTTGTTTGGATTAAAATAAAATTCACCAATTCTTTTTGATCTGCTCATTATTTTCAACGATTTTTGGCTTTGCTTATTAGTAAAATACATAAATACTTATCTTCAACTTAAAATACTTATATAAATCTCCCACCCCCCTCCCCAGAAAAGAATTTTTTTACAACCTGATGATCAGAGAAAGATTTTTTTTTTAAAGTCAAATAATTATTGGTCTCAACCAGAAAATCAATTAGAAAGTTATGCCTGTCTCCCAGATAGCAACTTTGAGGTCCTTGAAATCTTAAAGAAACACTGAGGAGGAGCATGAGTTTTTGTTCATCAATTTTTTTTTCCTTCTTTTAAAATGTGGAAGGACTTTGAATCAACTAATAAACTGAACTCAGTGATGCAACAGCCCATGGGGGACTAGGGCAACAGTTCCATTCATTGCTTATGAGACCAAGAGGTTCTGGGGTGCAAAGCAGATGTTCCAGTTAGGTGGGTAACCGAATGCATTTTGTTCACAAAAAATATTACACTTCTAATGCTTTTGTCTTGAAAATCTCTGAAGTCATTTAAATTTCATAAGAATTATTTTCTAATTTTTAAATTTGTAGAAACTTAAATACAGATTTGGAGTTTTTGAATAAAACATTTGACACATTTCGGATAGGCGACATTTTGGGACAGCGACATTTTGACCCCAAACCGCCACCAAGTACCCACAATAGAATTTTTTTCGGAACTGGACATCTTTCATTTAGTTTTTAGTGTAATTTTTTGGTCTTTTGACCCTAGGATGAAGATTCCACTGCTGATCAATTCTGGCTTCATCTACTTATTTAGTTTATTTTGGTATGAAATCTTGTGTGCTTTCCATTTTATCTGTTTTTATTCTCTATATTTGCACTTTAAATAATTTGACTATAATATGTACATATGTATATCTAATACAGATGGACATGGGTGCTGCGATCGGAAAAGTTTGGGCACCCCTGTCGTAAGCATGAAAATTTTGTTCAATTCCTTTTAAAATTATTTCTAATGAAACATATTAGCTTTCATGTTAGTGTGGGACAAAATATCAGTTCGACATCATTACCTTGCAAAACCTTGAGGAAGTTCTCCTAGGCCATATAAAGGGTACAGATATGGGCTTTTTCCATAGCGTGCCAAGGAGTCACTATAAAGTTTGATTCTGTTGACAGTTTCTAAACATGGTTTTGCCAAATAACTGAAAAATAAAATATGTTAAAGCAACACAAATCACTATTACATTATGATAACAAAACTTCATAACTCTAGGGTACAAAGAACCACTTGATTAAAGGTGATGCAAAAATATTAATATAATTATAAAACTTTCTAATATATATTATTATTTTTTTTTTTTTTGTGAACATAGTAATTTACACAACTTCTAACTGTGGTTTAAGCTTTGTCAAAGGTTCATACAGTTACAGGGATGTACCGACCAAAATTCACTTATGGAACAATCTTGGGAGCAGGAAAAGTGTGAGTTTGGAGCAGATTGGAGCAGTAAAACGGTAAATTTGGAGCAGCCTGGAGCAGTAAAATTGCAAATTTAGAGCAGCCCGGAGTACTTACACCTATGCAGGGTAGCTACATTCAAAATTAATTTACGTCCGTTATTTTCATTTCATTCACCTGTAATTTTGATCGCTTATTTGTAGCACTACGATTAATATGTGCAATAAATTTTATTCCTTTCCAATGAGTCCTTCATGTTGTTGCAATTTTCACGAAAATGAGTGTATATATATAAACATATATGTTATATAGTGAACTACTTGATTAACAAATCTGAAGGCCAAGCAAAGGCAATATTAAAACCTTTTATTTCTTACTGTTTGATATTTAATCACAAAATTAATAATTTAAAATCAATAATAAGCACAAAATAATAATAAAATTAATAATTAATTACAATGAAAAATTTTTTTATAAAAAAGGAATTTTATGGAAAAAATATGAAAAATGAAATATTAATTTAAAAAAATTTTAAGACAAGCTAAGAATATGAGGGAAATGCTTGAATCTGAGAAACTTGGAAGTACAATAAAACCTGTAAAGTTGACCACCCTTTTAACCTTACCACCTGTTTTAAGTTGACCGCCTTTTTCGGGCACAGAATTAGTATTATATTATACTAGCAGTACCTGCACAGCGATGCCTGTGCTAAATTTAATGAAAGTCCGTTGAATTAAAAAAATTGACGCCCCCTCCCCTTCCGATGTGAAATGATCATTTTTGTTTGTATAAAATGCATACACACCTTTTCAAAAAAAAAAAAAAAACTATTAAATTTTCTTTGGAGGTTACACTGTATCTGCATATTCATCACCAGAACATTAGAATTCCGATTTTTGCTATCTAAGGGGCCCCAACCAAAATTAGAGAGCAATTTTCTGTCCTAAAATCTTAAGGAACCCAAGATTAACTAGTATGTTGTGGCCATCACGAAACTTTCTTCTATATTTTTCTTTTTTTTTCTGATCCCTCCCCATGCTTGACGAGGAAGCAATATTCCCAACAAAAACAAAATTACACATGCAAAAACTTGACGACTATCCCAATGTCTGAATTATTGCAAAAGCAAAGCAAAGAGCGAAAATTGAAAGTTTTTTTAAAAGCCTTGCTTGAATTAATTACAAATATTTTATTTGTTAACAAACATAAGATGGCAACAGTTAAAAATTTTAAATCATTGAGATAATATTTCCTATCATTTCCATACAATTAAAATCACGAGAAATACGCAGACGACAATCTATTACGATTTATCTTTCTTATTGTTGCATTAATAAAAATATTTTTATTCGCAAAAAAAAAAAAAAAAAATCAACACCTCTTGGAGCGATCGGCGTCAAAATTGAACCAAAGCCTGTTTACACATGGATTCACATATATTCCAAATTTCAACCAGAACGTAGCATTACTTCTTGAGATAGGACACTCAAAATGGAAAAAAAGAACGGGTGATTGCGCTACCCCCTTTTTAGCTGTTGACACAAAAATAAAATCAGTTCTTATACCCACTAAGGGCTACTTGCCGATAAATTTTTCTTTCATTCCGTTCATTATTTCTTGAGATACAGCAGTCACAATTGACGACAAAAAACGTTCTATAGCTCAACCCCCGTTTGCATTATTGACACCAAAATTGAATCAGCACCTGTTCCTGTTAATACCAACATATGGACCAAATTTTGTTTGATTCCGTCAGTTACTTCCTGAGTAATAGCAAGCACGCGTAACTCGAAAAACGTCCCATTGCTCCACCCCCCTTGGAGGAATTCGCGCCAAAAACTAATGGGCACAAGTTCACATAGGGGCACATATGTGTACCAAATTTCGTTCGATTTCATGCGGTAGTTTTTGTTGTAGAGCGGCCACAAAAAACTGGTCACACACAGACATGACACACATACACACACACATACAGACAGACAGACATTTTCCAAAAATGGTCGAAATGGACTCGGCACACCTCAAAACGTTCGAATCCGTCAAAATTCGAAATTCGAAAATTTGCACGAATCCAATACTTTCTTCTATATATTAGATATAGAAGAAAGTAAAAACTGGTGAACAATATTTTTTCTGATGGCATTCGCTTAAATCAATTTGGATGCAACTGGATTGACATTTTCGAGTGGGCGTGGCAAGAAGACGAACTTACAAGTACGCTTCTTCTAAAAACAAAAGATAAGAAAGGGTGAAAATAATGGTCAATACAAAATTTTTCAAGTCAAAGGAGCAGAATCACGTAATAAATTAAAACGATCGAGTTTTTCAAAAGTGGATGCAATCGAATTTTGGAGTGCGAAAAAAATTGGAACTTCGTCAAAAACATCGTACAAACAAGCTCCAAATGCACAAACTTGATGATAGTCTGCAAAAACTGCCAAATATGTTGAAGAAACTGCAACATTACAAAAACTAGTATGTTGTGGCCATCACGAAACTTTCTTCGATATTTTTCTTCTTTTTTTTTCTGATCCCTCCCCATGCTTGACGAGGAAGCAATATTCCCAACAAAAACAAAATTACACATGCAAAAACTTGACGACTATCCCAATGTCTGAATTATTGCAAAAGCAAAGCAGAGAGCGAAAATTGAAAGTTATTTTAAAAGCCTTGCTTGAATTAATTACAAATATTTTATTTGTTAACAAACATAAGATGGCAACAGTTAAAAATTTTAAATCATTGAGATAATATTTCCTATCATTTCCATACAATTAAAATCACGAGAAATATGCAGACGACAATCTATTACGATTTATGTTTCTTATTGTTGCATTAATAAAAATATTTTTATTCGCAAAAAAAAAAAAAAAAAAAATCAACACCTCTTGGAGCGATCGGCGTCAAAATTGAACCAAAGCCTGTTTACATATGGATTCACATATATTCCAAATTTCAACCAGAACGTAGCATTACTTCTTGAGATAGGGCACTCACAATGGAAAAAAAGAACGGGCGATTGCGCTACCCCCTTTTTAGCTGTTGACACCAAAATAAAATCAGCTCTTATACCCACTAAGGACTACTTGCCGATAAATTTTTCTTTCATTCTGTTCATTATTTCTTGAGATACAGCAGTCACAATTGACGACAAAAAACGTTCTATAGCTCAACCCCCGTTTGAGTTATTGACACCAAAATTGAATCAGCATCTGTTCCTGTTAATGGCAACATATGGACCAAATTTTGTTTGATTCCGCCAATTACTTCCTGAGGAATAGCAAGCACGCGTAACTCGAAAAACGTCCCATTGCTCCACCCCCCTTGGAGGAATTCGCGCCAAAAACCAATGGGCACAAGTTCACATAGGGGCACATATGTGTACCAAATTTCGTTCGATTTCATGCGGTAGTTTTTGCTGTAGAGCGGCCACAAAAAACTGGTCACACACAGACGTGACACACACACACACATACGTACACACACAGAGACAGACAGACATTTTCCAAAAATAGTCGAAATGGACTCGGCACACCTCAAAACGTTTGAATCCGTCAAAATTCGAAATTCGAAAATTTGCACGAATCCAATACTTTCTTCTATATATTAGATATAGAAGAAAGTAAAAAATCACTTTTGGCGCAAGTTTGTTCAATTTTGGGGCAGAAAAGTCTATTTAGCGGTCTTTTGTAGCAGTTTGGCGCAGGATCGGCGATTGGCTCAGTTTGGCTCAATTGGTGCAGCTGGTACATCTCTACAGTTACAAAACAAGAAGGGTAAACCCAATCAAAATTATTCAATTGGAGTAGTTTGAAGTATACATACACAAGGAAGTCTGGCAATGACCATATTGTCACCTCAGAGCAACAGTAAGATATCTAATCCCAGAAATAACACTAAGATATCTTACTTTTGCTCTGAGGCAGCGATATGAGGTAGATTTTCATCTCATAAAGTTTCCCCAGTAAGGTCTATTCTCTTTGAATTCATGAGCTTAACATGTTAAAAATGTTTCTCTATAAGTAAGGTATTCTTGAAAAAGTTCACATTTTTATTTAAAGTTGACTGAAATTAGCATCGGATGTCGTTTATAGAGTAATGCCAAAAAGAAAATCAGCATTTTTAGAAAGAAACTTAGCTTTGATTTGGATTACAATTTTTAGAAAATTTAAGCCAATGATCAAAGTTTTCTCCCCCCCCCAACTGATGCTTTATACTCACCAGAAACTCTGAAGTTTTTTTATATCTAGAAATATGAATTTAAGAGTTTGTGGCAAGTTTACTTTTTCTTGTAAGTAAGAGCAAGGGAGTCAGTTGAGAGACTTGCTAGCTTTAATTTACTATATTTTAATTCTACTAATTTTAAATAAGATAATTTGCAATTTTTTTATATTCAAATTACTGCCTGGTTGCACTATATATGTAATCAATTATTTAATTGTGTGTTCTCTTATTACTGCTTGAGTTTTCACCTTGTGAACTAAAAAAATATTACATGCAATATACCAGTCGCCTGGTAACCCAGTCTGCAGTTTTGCCCTTGATATGGACTTACTAGTCTGGAATAGACGATAACCAAACACACCAAAGAGAGAGTTCGCAAACAAACCGAAGGGAGGTAACTTACTGCTTATGAAAATGCTGTTAATTTAATTCATAATTACTTTCATACTATTTATTAAAGAAAAAAAAAATGTTTTTGTATGTGATTTGCTAGCATTCCAGTTGCTGCCATCTTTTGAAAACTGTAAGATTAATTTAACTGCTATTCCCGTTCTCGGATGATTAAGCAGCTTCATACTGATTTTTAACTTGCTTATCAAAGTCAAAAAAATAAACTTTAAACTTTAAAGCCTTAAATGTCTTACTCATCATCACGATACAAAGCTAAAGCATGCCCAGTAAAATCAGCAGTGTCTTTATCCAAACCAAACTTTTCATAGAGTTGAGCAGTTGTCGTGACATTGACATCAACGTCCTTAAATGTTTTTGGATCTTCTGGATTGAATTCTTGTACATAAACTAAGAAATTTCGAAATCTCCTCTTTTCAAACATGCCCATCAAATCTGGAAAAAAAAATTAAATAACTAAAAAACATACGAAATTATTTTTTAAATGATCAAAATGGTTCACCACACTTTAAAACATTCAAATCTATCAAAATCTAAAATTCTTAAGAACCCAATATTTCTCTATACATTAGATATAGAAGAAAGCATTTATGAAAAAAAAAAAAAAAATTTACAAAAAAAAAAAAAAAACTTGAGCACACCAACTATTTTGTGGATAGAATTTTTTATTTGTTTAAGATTTCACCCCCTGGAGCCAAACTACAGGGTGTATTTTGTTTTTAATAATATCATTTAATACACCTAATCCCCCCCCCCCCGAAAATGTAGCAATTGAAGTGAAATATTTTTGATGAAATTTATAATGAATATTTAATAGATGTAAAAAGAGAAAAAAACACCAGAAAATTAACTTTTGTGAGTGTCAGATCATTATTCTTGTTTGCAATCTGTTAAAAGCAGTAAACAATGGGGGCTTGATTATTTAAAATTCTACTGAAGGCAATATATTTTACACAGGAGCAATTTTAATATTTTTTAAGTTCAGTGTATCAAACTAATTCTTCAGACAGAAAATTATTTTTTCTTTATTTACTTTCAAAACTAATGTTTTGTTTTAAAAAGCATTACAATATAAATGTAGCTACATGATGCATTAGCTTTCCAAGCCTAAAACGAATACTATTTTTTTCCTTTTCTTGTTTGGTTTTTAAACACTCTGCAGCATTGTTTTTTTTTTTTTTTTTTTCGAATCTAACTTGATTCTTTAGTATCCCAGCAATACTAAAACATTAAGCATTTGATTTGCATAGCTAAAAACGACACCAAGGTGAAACAACTTTGAAACTATGTTTTTGTTGCCATTTTATTAATAAAACTATTAAGAGGTTAAAGAAGGTATCAAATAAAATAAAGTGCAGAAAAAGACTTAAAGTATCACTGGAAAACACTAATTTAGTATAAAATGTAACAAGTTTTGTACTGAGGCTATAGATTTTTGTATTTCAAACAAATAAAAAAAAATAGGATGGATAGTGAAAATATCACTATTTGAAACTATCAAATGATTTTGGGAAAAAAAAAAATCTGGGAAGGGTTTGACATCACATTTTTATTTCAAGTAAATAAAAGATGGGGAGGCAGCTGAGGAGAAAGGGCATTCCTTAAGCAAATCACTTCAAAGGAAGCTTAAAATATAAAATTGCATTTTTATAATGCTACTAATTTTAACCGTTTACACGCCGAACTATTAAGAGTCTTTTTTTAAAGCTGGACATTTTTGATAGTTGATGTCTTCAATTTTTGTAATGTCTTCAATTTTTGTAAAAGTTTCAGGATGTGTTAGTGGTACTATGATAAGAAAAAGTAAAGTTTCTTTTTTAAAAAACTGATTTGTTTGTCCTTGAGTAGGGGTTAAAGTTTAAGGTCATGAAAAAAAAAGAGCTAAATGTATGATTGCTTTGCCTCAAAAGCAATAAGTGAACCGAGCCACCTTGTTACATGTCACAACTTTTCATAAATGTATTCTTATAAAAAATGCATGATGTCACACTTCTTGTTATTCCCTTACTCCCCATTGTTCCAGACTATCAGTTTCATGATCCCCCCCCCTCAAAGCAGGACATCATTTGTGGACAGCCCTACAATTTGTATAATACATCAAATGAAATTTTACATGGCTCAAAAAAAATATAGAAAATTAATAAAATGCTTTTAAAATCTGAGGTATCCCAAGTCCACTAATATTTTTTTCGGTATCATTTGACAATGCAGCTGTTAGAGCAGATGTGAATTTGGAGCCATTTCCTATGCCCAACTGTAATTGCTATTAGGGAAAGCTCAGGGGCGCAAATAGGGGGGTCAAGAGGGGGCGGTCGCACCCCCAAATATTTTGAGCAAAATGACAGAAAATGGGTGTATTCAATTTATGTAAGTCGGAAATCAATGTTCATTAAAAAAATCTCGCTGGTTCTCAGTAACTATTTGATGAAACTCCCAGACAAAAAAAGTGTTTTTCGTTATTTGGATGATGACTTAGAAATTCACGAAGTATTTTTCGCCCTTTTCACGACTAAATATTTCATACTTGTGTACCCAGTGTAACGATGGTATGTCCAATATGAGAGGCTCGTGCAAAGTGGTGTGGCTGCATGGTTTTCTCAAGAAAATTCCTTGATATTTTACATTCACTTTTACGCTCATTTTTTAAATGTATATTTATTTAATGAGAGTTCGTCGCTTTCTTTTGCTAGAAACACATTTCAGCTGCTCAATGTATTACCTGCTTTCATAGAAACTTCTTAAAAATGCATGTGCTTATTGAACAAAAAAAAAACATATCAACAAATACCTTTTATTGGGCTCTATAGTTATGCAATCTCGGAGTGACACAAGATGGTCTTCCAGAGTTAAAAAAATAAAAACCTTTCTCTAAAACTTATAAGCAGTGATTTGACGACTGTGAGAATTATTGCAAAACGATTCTTTCAATGTGCCCTTCAGCATGTATGACTTCGTTTGAATTTTTATTCAATTTGTTTATATTGAGGAAAGTGTTTTAAAAATGCTTTACTCTATCAAAACATCTTCAATCTGCTACCCTTAATTTTCGGACTATTCAAGCCACAGTTCAATCTTTAATTGATCTGTGCGTTCATACTACCACAGTTCAATCTGCAATTAAAATTGAAAATAGATTTTACATGGCTGTATATTTCAATCTATCGAGAAACTTTTTCAAAAAAATTTGTTGGCCTAGAGCCATTATTTTTTTTCTTGGAGAAATTCCTAAAGTTTTTAGAAGGATTAGAAAAGTTTCCAGAACTTACTTCCTTCTTTTTTCGAACTTTGAAAGTCATCCCGTTATTTTACCGGCGCTCGAATTGTTCCCCAGAGCCAACATTCCCTGCATGCGTTTGTTGACCTGCCACGATGATGTGACGTCATAGGAAAGATGTTGAGTAGATTCTTGCTGTATGCATGTGGGAAACAATTTTAAAGAATTTAGTTTTAAACTGTAAACTGTGTTGAGTTGTTTCCTCAATGTAATTTATGCATGCTTTTTGATATACGTCACGCCATCGCGTAGGGAGATAGGGAATGCTATTTAAGTGTGAACTCTCAATCAATCATTCTCTTATTGTTTCACCTCTTGTTTTACTATGTTGTGACTGCAGTCCGATGTTTTTCTGAGGTGCTGAGATTGTGCCTGGGAGCTGTGTGCTCCGGAGTTCCACGTAGTATAGTGGATTCTTTTTAAAAGATATAGGAAGTTTTGTCGTTGAGCCCAGCTAGAAATGCGGGCATGTTCCATTTGTTGCCTTGAGATGAGTTTTTATGTGGGGGATTTTCTCTCTAAAATTGAGAGTTTAAATCAAGTTGTTTTTTTTGCTGTGAAAAGGCCTAACAAACAGGACCATTGAAGGTCCACGCTCGAGAGCTGGATTGGATGTCCGTTAGATGGATGGATGGTTCCTGTTGTCCAGGAGGACAGGTTTATTTTCTGAATTCAGCATGGTGGCATGAAATGGTCACGGACAATTTTGATATGGAATCCAAATTGGTGGATCGCGCCCTCACGTGTTGTGCCAACTTTTAAGGAAGGAATAGTTTGTTTGGTATGAACTTTTTAACTCGTTCGTATGAACTATTCTGTTTATGGCATTGGACTCAAGGTTGTACTTATATTAATCTAGTCATATAAATTTTACTGGAACTTTAAACGATACTATTTTTAAGAAATGTTTCCTACTGATATTTTTGGGGGGATTTTTTTTATTCAATTGTTGGGGAATGTGAATTTTATTTACACTTGTTATTATTTCCATGTTTTGAAATATTTATTGTTTAATAAAATGTTTATTTAATTGTTAAATATGTGTCTGTATGTCCTTTCTTCCCGAGCAGATCATTCCACAAATTTTCAGTTGGGTTTGTTAGCTTAAAACCTGCTTTTAGTTCTTTGAACTTCGGGTTTTGATTGAGCTATCAGTTCGAATTGCCCAACAAAATTCTTCCTTCGAGCCAATTTTAAAAAAGGCGCTAAAAAAAAAAAAAAAAAAAAAAAATCCACATGATGATGTGAAGTCAAACACTGATTTTTTAATATTTTGTATGAAGTAATAGATTGTTTTATTGTTTTTCGAATAAAATTAACACAAGATTTGATGATAATTATTTTTCTGCATGGTTGACTCTATATTACCTGGATTGGATTTTTTGAAAACGAAAAATAAAATGTTTCAATTATGAGTAAAATTTTTAGCACTAGGCAAGAAAAATTAGAAGCAATATACCGACAGACCGGTTATCACATCCAGAGACTGCAGTTCCATCCTTGTTATGGACTCTTCAGCCTGGAATAGTGAATAACAGAGCTGGTGGCAGATGACATCTCATTGAAGCTGAGAGCGCCGACGAGACGAGATTATTCAATGATGAAAAATTAAGCCTCTCACAATTTTTGAAGTTGCCGGTGTGATTTTGAAGAGCAAGACATAAAAAGTGTTTTCTTACGTAACTTTGTTACTTCAAGTATTTTTTAACTATTCCAATCAGCTCAACTGGTAGAGAAAAATTTTGTTAGGTTAGGGAAATATTTTCGAAGCACAATGGGAAAAGGAAAAAAAAGAAAAAACCTTTTCTATTTAGCTGTACTGGCAAAACAGTACGACACTGGGCACTGATAGTAAGACGATTCCCTGCTCTTCTGAATTCCAAAAAAACATGCATTAAAACTTTTCCAAAAGGTATAAAAACTTCAGTATCGAGATGTTTTGTATGATAACTTATTAGAAAATGAATCAACATTTTAATTGCTTCTAAGCACTAATTTGTATTCATATTAAACCGATTTTATGACCACTTCCTGTTAGCTAGTGTGTGTTTGTTACCGCACTGTGGTAATACATATTTAAGAAACTCGACCCCCCAAATAAAATGCTGAAATGTCACCCCTGGGAAAGCTGCTGTACCCTCAGACGGTTGTACCTACGGACGTTGGTCGAGAAATTCTGGGTATGGTCGAGAGAGATCCTAATTGAAATTCAACATTGGTGTCACAGCTTTCTCCAGTACCTCAGGAAGTTTCAACGCCTTCAAACAAACATTTAAGATTCTATCACATTTTTTCGGTATTAATAGGATCTAAGTTAAAAAAAATATGAGAAATTTCCTTTTTTTTCGTCTGTCGTGGATTGTATTATTCATTTTTGTTGCAGGTATCATGTTTCCCGATATTTTGAAGGTTTCGTTTGATTTTTAATGTTGTGAAACTGTGGTTCTGTCGATGTGACTGGCTTGCAAAACCAAAATGGCATACCTTTGTACCCACTGAAGGCAATTTTTAGTCTCCTTAAGTCACACCAGAGTCTTCTTACAATGTGAAGTACCTCAAAATCGTGCCTAGTCATCAACATCCGAAATTTGCTCTCAACAATGATGAATTTGAAGCAGGGCTTGAAGATATAGTGTTGAAGTAACCCCCACCTCCTGTAGGATCTACCAAACCACCAATCTTACCTGTTTTCATTTGAAGTTGACTTTTCTAGTTTAATCTAAACTGAGTTTTTTTGTAATGGGTTAATTTTGTTAAAGGTTTCAATATGCATATAAATTGAAGTTATTATGTAAGTACATAAAGAGCCATGCTACCATGAATTTAGTTAATTTTTTGTTTAAAAACATTAATTATTTATAACATCATTAACTCTCAAGAGCAATATTTTTTTAAAAAGAGTTAACTGATGTTAAAAATTATGGAAAATTAAAAAAGGGAAAAACCTTTGGTTAATTTTCAAAGTTTAATTTACATTGGATATTTTGTATGTTATTTTCAATTGATGTTTGAAGTATTTAATATAAAATGGCTTATGAAAATGTATTGAATATAATTGAGTTCCTCAGACCTATTTATATATTATTTTTTTATATGTCCATGGGTACAAAGGCACCTGTCCATGGGGTGAATGACGTGTTGTACCAACGGACAAAAAAGCTGGTTTTTAAGAAATTTTGTTTGAAGTTGAAAGTTTTCAGATTTTCACCTGACAAAAATTGCCAAATTAGATAAGTTATAGATTCTGCTGGAAAATTTTACCAATCAATTATCCATTCCCAGAGACCACCAAAAATTGAAAAGTAAATTTTGTCCGTAGGTACAGCAGCATCCCATTTTCTTTTCCATCGAAACGTTACCCTTTTATAATATAAACTTATTTCGTTTTGCAAACATATACATGAGAGTACATTCAAAACAAAAAATGAATAATTTTTGAAAGAATCAAATATTATGAAACTTGAAATTTATCCCTTGAAATCTAGCGATTCTTTTTGCGGAAGTTTAGACTCCCTGAAAGCATCAAGGTTCCAAAATTGGAACATGCTGTTTTGAAAGGGCATATCTTTTGAAAATATCATTGTACATTTCTACAAGCATTTTTAAATCATACATTGAAGTATTGTTCCCAAATAAATTAAATATAATCGCATTCTCTGAAAAATGTAAATTTGTGGTAAATTTCATGAGAAGAAGATGCAGAAAACTAGAAAAACTCATTTTTAAAAAATCGCAAAAAAAAAAAATTCCTAAATGTATGTGCAAGTCTTTTACTGCACATCAATAACCAAATAGCAATTCAAAAAAGAAGACAAACATTTTTTTTTAAATGTTATTTTTAGGGAAAATTTTTAGTTAAATATCATGTTCCATTTTTGGAACATTGGCGGGTAAACAGTTAAATGCTTTTCGTTGGAAAATCCAGAATCTTTTCCCCTAGTGTCATTAAAGTGATTTGAAATTTCGTTTTTGTTCTTAAAAATTTTCTAGGGAAGAGGAGTTTCAAACCTCTTCCCTTCTTCTAACATCTTTGATTGCACATCGATAAGCCTACCATTTCAAAATTTAAAGGTGCGTCCGAATTCCCTAGTAACATCATCGAAAATTGTCCCAATTTTTGAACCTATGTCAGTCTGGCTCTGAGGTTCAGAATTTATGTTACCTACCTTCATCAACAGAAACAATTTTTTGGGATTAACAGATTACAAATCATTTCTTTTTTATCTTAATTAAATTTCTGAGAAATAGGCATCATTATTTTATCACCTTGTATTGTTCCTAATGTGGTCAAAATTCTCTTATTTCAACTTTAATTTCAGCCAGGGGGAAAGATAAGGGGATACATCACCCATGAAACTCATTTTTGACCACAGAAATAGGCTAAAAATTAACTTTTAACCCTCGAAATCTTTTTTTTGGAGAGGGTCCCCAACCTTGGTCACTAAAATTTACTCTTTGATGTGGAGAGAAATCTGAATTTTTTTGGAGGGAGAAAAAGCTGCAATAAATTTGACTAATTCGGCCTTTTGTGCAACCAGGGATCAGTTGACTCAAAATCAAAGAGTGTATAACATGAGAATTGTAACTTAGAGATGAATTTCAATTACTTTAACCTTAAAATTTTAAACTACATATTTCTTTTAACTTAAAAACAATTTGAAATAGCTTCATAATCATTATAAAATACTAACTTGATCCTAGGGCTTCTTTTTCATCAGCAGGAACTTTATATATCTTTCCTCCTTTATACACATAGCTACCTTCAACGGACTTAAATTCTAAGTATCTTGTGACTCCAGTGTGTATGAGAAGTTTAACTAGTTGTCCTAAAATATGAAGGTTTAAAGAAGTATTTATGACAATATGAATCAAAACATATACATAATGGTTAATTTGCATGAAAGCACACAGGAGCTGAGCTCTCGCATTTTTTTAGTTTAACGTAAATTAACACTTTAGATGAAATTCAACCTTTTTATTTGCAAAAAATAGATCTGAGGATGATAGGGCCCCTATATTTCTTTTGCTAATAACAAAGCCCAGCATATAGATACATATCCAAGCAAAGAAACTTAAGCCAGCAAACAAATAAAGATCTACTTAAAACCCACATGATTGTCCAGCTGAAAAACCAGGTTTTTTGGGTTTAATCTGGGTTTTTTTTAAACACTATCTTGCAAGAAGAAAAAATCAATTTTTGGAAAGTCATGAAGATTTAATGAATTGTTAATTAACATTCACATTTGTACCTAATTTCTTAATGAGTCATTAAATAACTAAGATTAAAATCTTGTAATTTCATTTCCTCATGAGAGCTTTCTACATGAGAAACATTGTTTGAAAACCTTTAACTACTAAAAAACTACTACATGAAAGTGGCCTTTGAGGTACATAAATAATCAAAGAAATAATTTACTGTAAGAGTTAAAACATGATTAATTATAAATTGCCTAGAATAAAAACTTGTAAATTAATTTCCTCAGAATTATAGCCTTCAACAATAAATAAAAGCATGGTTAAAATCATCTTATATCTTTAAACGAGCAATTCTTGTGGGTATGTATATATTTCCTATCTCGGAAACGGCTCTAACGATTTCGGTGAAATTTTGGATTTAATTGTAGTTTAGCATTATAAGTTCATTTATATCAGCGTTTTTTCTGTAAAAACGCGATTTTTTTTACAAAAAACAGCTTTTTAATATAAAGTCAAATTGAGTTAAGCCTTGAAGTAAACTCTGAGTTGACGCATCAGGCAGACGATTTGCAACCATAACAATGAAAATTTGTCTCTTCTCCCATTAAAATTTTATACTTGCTTAGGGTTGCCAGGCTTGGCTGATATTGGCCACTTTGGCTAATTTCAAACAGACTTGGCTGTAAATAAATTCAAAAGCATTATGTAAGTCGATGTAAGGCTTTTTTTCTTTTTTAAGTGAAACTATTACTTGACCATCCTATTTTATTTTATTTTCTTTTTACACTTCAAATAGTTTAACAAGTTTTTTAAATCACGCATCTAATTTTTTTTCGAAGAAGTGTATGTCTTGAGATTGTTTATGTTTTGTTAAGACAGTTGTCATCATTTGTTGGAATGGTTTGTGGATCATCAGTTTTGATGGCTATCATGCTGTATGTAGCATTTTCTGGCGTAAAAACTAAAAGTACTTATTCAAAAAGAAAATCTCGATTGGGATAAAATCGTGAAACGCATCATAGTATGAAAGGAAGGATTCGGTTAAAAACCGATTTCACCATAGCAAAACTAAGGTCAAAATATTTTAATTACTGACAAGAAAATTGTATAGTGGAAACAAACGTAACAGATAGTTTAAAGCAAAATGTTGATTTAATTACATTCAGAATCTTCTTTGTTTGGTACTTTAGTGTTATAAAAAGGTCGAGTACATAATATTTCGTTAACGTAAAGCTTTTCAAGTATATTTGGAAAAATATTGAACCTTAAAAAAACACAATTTGACAAAAAAAAAATTTAAGCCGAGCGAGGCTCGGTCGTCCAGGTACTGCATTCTTAAGCATGAAAGCAGGGTTGGTAAAAAAAAAGTTTTTTTATCCACCCTGCTCCATATTTTTAAAAGTTTTACAAATGTGTTCGGAAACACTTGCGGAATTCACTCGATTTGAGGTAAACAGCGTGCATTTGTGCACGTAAGCCTATAGGCAGCATTTCTGACCAATCTGAGTTCAGATCTTTCACATCTAAAGACTCCGTAGCCTACTGCTCTCTTCTTTGTAAACTATATTCAAGTGCTCTCAAAGCCCAGTGGCTCTGGTAGAACAACGCGCTCAAACGCTGCAGTTCAATCTCCGGGTCGGGCATTTTCGACACGGCTGTTCATCCCTTCAGTGGGTTGATAAAATGAGTACAAAGAGTGCTTGGAAACTAAACCTTGGGGGTTCCGCATTAGGATGAATTCTTAATCGGAACATCTGCCTAGCACCCCAGAGCCTTTGGTCAGGAAAAAGAGAGATGGGTACAGTAGGCCTTGGCCCCCATGAGCTCGCATGCCACTGGGTTTGGTTTTTTGACTCTTAAAACAGACATTCTAACATTTTTTACTGAATCACTGCTTTCAGAGTATGTCAGAAGTTGTTTGCTCCTTGCAACTGCTAGACATTTTAAAACATATATGGGTAGTTCTCAAAAGGTGGGAACAAAAAGTTAACTTTGAGCAATTTCAAAAATTTTCAAATTTGACATCAATTTTCCTTTTATTCTATAGTATGCATACCTAGAACACAATATATGAACATGAAAAGACAGCAGGTATTTGTAAAAATTGTTAATTCGCAAATTAAGTCAGCAGTCTGTAGGTAACAGATTTTGGACATTGTTGTCCTGTAGGTAACGGATTTTGGACATCATCATAATGTAAGTTTCACTATTTTTGACAATTGTTAATCTGATTTTTAACTTTTTCAATAAAAATTTTATTTACTACTTTTTGAATTTTGCAATTTAATGATAAAGAGGATATTGATGAAGTACCTGAATGGCTATACATACTGCTCTTTACATATAATAAAGTTTTGGAATGATTTTGAAGAAGTTGATGAAAGGTAAATAAAAGCTTCATGGAAATAACTATACAAACTCATAGTTTGATTTATTGGGACAAATAAGGAATAAAAATGGAGACAAATAAATACAACATATACATTTTTAAAGGAAAAATAAACAAAATATGCTTTAAGAAATTATGTAAAAAGTGACATCAGTTTTAATAATGAATATTTTTTTAAATGTCATAAGAATTAAAACAATGCCTGAAAAAATTATTGAAAAAAGAAATTTGTGTTTCTATTTGGAGATTGCTTGGGAATTTTAGCGCAAAATGGCTTTCTTTACGATCATAACCAGCCATGTTTCTAGTGTAATTTATGTATTGTTCAATGTGTAACGTATTAATTATGCAAAATACCAATGGATTAAAGAAAAGAACATTATAATAACCTTTTTTATTGAGGTTAGAAGACAGTGGATCATCAAAAATTATGAATAAACAAACAGAATTATCGGCGCCAAGATCGTAACGGCATTTGGACATCTCTCATGTATGTTTAAGAAAAATTTTTTTTCTTCTAAGATACTGCATAAAAGCTTATGAAAACACTTTTAAACTTACTTTTTTATAAAATTGTTTACAAAGTAAATAATCTATCTACTTTTGTTATTTATGTAAAATATTAACAAAAAATTATTCAGTGTAAAATTCATACCTTTACTTTCTTTTTTTTTTAAACGTACGGAAATAATAAAAAAAAAATTTTTTTTAATGGTATATTTGCTCAGTTAATATTTTGGTATGTCCAAAATCTTGCCTTTTAGCAAAGAAAATATTTTTTAAGGGGCTTTGAAGAACATTTTTTCCATAATTTATGTCAATTCTTGTCTCAAAACAGTATTATAATTTTACTCAAAAAATTTTGAGTCGATTAAAATGAAATTATTTGGTGTTGAAGCTTCAAAGTTGAGATCTGTGTTTGCTCCCACCTTTTTAGAACTGCCCATACAAAAATATTTTGACACTGAACATAGTATAATTAATGACCATGAAATGTTTTTAAGCTGCTTAGTCCTTACAGTGTATAAACATTGTAGGATTTTTTTCACTGCAATCTCTTTTGCATTCAGTAAATATAGGAAATAAAAATTATATCATGTTTGTAATTTCAGAATAAAAATGCTCCCTTACATTCTTCTCTCAAAAGATGATAGAATTGCAAACTTATGCTTTACACTTTTTTTAATAGAAATAAAGCTATACTAATATGTTGGTGTCCAATGAGCAAGCGCAGCAAGCTTGGATTGCGAAGCAATTGGAAGGAACTGTGTAAGCAGTTCCGGGGGTTGGCGAGCGTAAGCGAGCAGGGGACGATAGCCCCCTAGTAGACTATAAACTACTTGGATTTTATCTACATGTGAATTTAAAAAAAAACTTAATTGGTCTGCCTTAGATATTAATGTACCTAATAGGAAAGGTTGCAATGATCAGAAACGTTTCGTTGATTTAAAAAAAAAAGAAAGAAAGAGGGGGGGGGGGAAGAAATTATTTTGCAAAATGAATTACATTAAAAAAAAAGTTGCAGATTTATTGGTAACTTAGTGACTTATCTCTAAAGCTTTGTTGGTTAATTTGCATTTTAGTTGAATTTTACATTTTCCTATAATATTTAAAATTTATGAAAACAATTGCTGGGGAAATTTAATTTTCCAAGGGGAAAAAAAAACATTTTCAAAAAAACCACATGGTTCTTGTTCTTTTTTTTTTAAACCACTTGGTTCAAACCGTGGTTTAAACCAAACAACCCTGCAAAGAGGTGAATTTGAATTGATGAATGAAAATATTAATGAAACAAAAATATATCTGCGTTTTCCTTGTTAGAAAAACTCTTGTTTTAATGAAATAAGAGTCAAAAAGTATAACCATAAAAAAACCTACAAATGCACAGAAAAAAATAATGTTGCTTTTTCTTAGAGAGTAAGAAAACAAGTGCTAACTAAGACATTTTTTTTCCTGTCATGTTTTTAGAACTACAATTTGCTCAAAGATTAAACTCAATGCAGAAATTTGGTTCAAATGAAAACCTCTGGTATTTGACTTAATTGGTTGGCATGATTTAAATAATTTTTAATGACTTAACTTTTAGTGCGCTTACATAGCTGCCAACCTCAAGATAAAAAAAATAGGAGCACTTAAGGGAAAAAATAGGAGCAATGAGGGTTAAAATAGGAGCACCAAATCGTGGCCTGTGCTAAACCTTCCTTCAGTACAATAAGCTTCTATAAGTTCTAAGCACCATTACAATGCGTTTTTGAATTTTCACGTTAGATTTTCAACAAAACTACAACCAAGTATAAGATAAAAATATTTTACATTAAAGAAGCATCATTACGTAGGTACATATTGGAAATTAAAAAAAAAAAAACATGATTACTGTTTGATTCAATAAAACTGCAACCCTTTTTAAAAATATTCCTTTATACATATCCTACATGTATTGAAAATGCATTGCATAAGAACATATTGAAGATTAAAAAAAAAAAAAAAAAAAAAAAAAAAAAAAAAAAAAACACGATTACTTCTTATACTTGGAAGTAAAGCAACTCATAGTAAAGGTCAAGACTTGGAAATCTTCTAAGTGGCCAGTGGCCACTAGACTCCAAAAACTTAATGGCCACCACTGTCACCAAGTTTTGAAACACAAACTGGAGGGGAGATAGGGCAGTTTTTACAACTTTCATGAAAAAAATAGATGAATAGGACTTCACACATTTTAAAATAGAGTCATTCAATACTTTTTTTGTACATGGAAAATTCAAGTTAAAATGATTTGATTCATTAAAAAAAAATAAATAAATAAATGAGAAGTCAGCAGGAACCTTCATTTTAGATGAAATGGTTTCAGCTTATAACAGAGCCTCCGAGGCAATAAGGATCAAATACAGATAAAACTTTTCTTTCAAAAAAATAATTTAAAAAAAAAAACCATAACTTTTTGCCTTTTGTTATTTTTAATAGTTTGCATTGAGACAAACAACCAATTCTGTTTTCGGAAACTTAGGCTATTAATAGTCTTGTCTACTTCCATGTTGCAAATGACCAAACATGGCAACAATGCAAAAAATTTATGATGATAGATTTTTGAATTTGTTGTATTAAAAGTAATTATAAATAATTAATAATCCTTAAAAAAAACTAAAATTTAGATGAAATAGACAGTTTTTAGCACATTAGCATCCAAACCAATCAGGATAACATAATATTCTGAAGAATTTTTTTTTTCATTTTTCAAGAAAAAAATTAAGAATTTTCCGGAAAAAAAAAAGAAGGAGCCCATTTCGCATTATTTTCAATAGTTTGAATTGCAATAAACATCTAATTCCGTTTTTAAAACTCGGCCACTTTAAGAGTTTTGTCTACTTAAATCTCGCATATGACCAAATATGGCGACTAAGTCAAAAATTCAGAAATAAAATTTTGAATTTGTTGCATGAAAATAATTTGAAAATAACAAATCCCCATGAAACTACAATTTAATTGAGAATCTTTAGCACATTCGTGTCCAAAGCAATAGGGATAAGATGAAATTTTAAATAGTATACTTGTTTTCATTTCTCAATAAAATTATTTAAAATTACCAAAAAAAAAAAAAAAACATTTTGCAGCCCATTTTGCTGATTTTCATTAGTTTGCAATTAAAAGAAACCCCCAATTCTGCTTTGTCTTTGAAAACGAAAGCACTTAAGCATCGTCTACTTCCATCTTCTGAATGACCAAACATGGCGGCTACGTTTTGCACGTAGCTGAAATGCTCAATGAAAAAACGATGCTCTCCGATCGATTAGCGCTCCCACTCCGTGTTTATCTTAACACTAATGCTTCCAGGGCATAAAATTGCCTCCTCTTTTGTTGAGTTTGAGCACAATTCCTACCTTCCAGGATAGGGAAATTTCTTCTTTTTCCTCAGAAATCGAAAAGTGTACAAGCAAAGTCAAAAAACGGAGTTTTTTGGAATAAATCGGATTTTCGGAGTACGCAATAAAAATCGGAGAAACTCCGGGAAAAACGGAGCACTTGGCAGCTATGCGCTTAATAGTCAATTATGTTTAGTAGTTCATGATACATCAGTAGTTTATAAAAAGAACGAAACATTTCAAAACTCGTCTCTCTACGCTTCGGTACTAAGGTCAATGCTTTAACTGATTTTTTTTTTTTTTTGTTTTTAACAACTGTCATTACTTAAAAATTTTGATGAAAATATCCCAGTTTGTATATTTCCAATACCAAACGCTATACTTTTGGCATCTAGGCTCCTGTCAACTGCCTGGAACCAGTTACAAAAACGGCTTTATTCAACGGCAACATTAACACAGAGGCGCATCAAGAGTATATCTAATTTGCTAAAACTAACTGATCAAATGAATGATTCTTAAAAGCTAAAGCACACATGAAAAGATCATAGCTAAGTCACTTGAAAATTAAGTTAATGATTGCTCAAAAGGGAAGTGAGCGAAAAAATAAAAATGAACGTTTTTAAGCTGGAATGAAAGCATAAGATTTGTCTTGCTTTCTACAAGACATAATATGGTATCTGAGTATTCAAAAAGTTTTGAAATGTTGAATAAATCAAACTGAAATTACCATTTGCCATTAAAAACTTTGGAATAAGATCAACATTCCAATCTCTAGATCTTCCATATTCTTCTAATTGTGTCGCAGGCATATTGAATTTTGAGAAGAGTTCTTCGAGGGGAGTAATAGATGCACTTTCTCCTCCATAGTACTTATTTCGATCCATATGCAGGACTTTCCGACCACTTACAGATAACATCCCACTCAAGATACATTCCTATATAAAGAAAAATATAAATTTTAATGTTTAACAAAATAGTTTCACTTGAATATACATAGTTGGGCAAAGGTACAATATAACATTTTGAGCATGAGAGCATTAGGGTGGAGCAAAAAAGGCCCTTTAAAAAAATTCTGATTTTATCTGGTCTTACCCTCCTATTTGGTTCTAGTTATGTAAAAATAATTATTGTGAAGTTAGAGCTCATAATTATAACTTTTAGAGGTAGCTTAACATCCTCAAAGCTCAGTAATATTTGATTTTTAGGCAGAGTACAACTTGATTTCATTTAAATCTTCAGCATTTAGTATTTTGAAATTTTTCAATTTTCATCCGCAATTTTTATCACATAAAAGGTATACTCCAGCTGTTATTTTCCAATAAAAATTAAATCTACTATTCAGTTAGGGGACCAGCAACAAATTAAAGAAACTAAAAAATGTTTGACCATTTTTCATTGCAAAACTACGGTGTTAAACCGCATTATCCGGCATGCCACAAAATTTGGGGGTCACCAGATTTTCAATAACACTTGCCTGGTCCTTTCCGGTATGCCAGAAAAATAGAGGTTAGGAAAAAAAATTATTAATACTATAAGAATATATGTTCAGCTTAAAAATGAATATAAGTTCTATACATATCTTATTAGTATTAATAAACAGTTTAAATTTTGTAAATTTACTAACAATGTAGTTTGTTATTTTAACAAGAAAAATATTGTTTAATAACTAATAATTTTGTAAAAATTAAATCAAAACTAAATAAGCAAACATTTAAGCAGTAAGTTACTGTCCCTAAACAAATGCTAAAGAATTTACCATTACTATTCTAACAAATAAAAATTAAACTTACCTCTCTAAATGGAACCAAAAATAATTTATTTAAAAAAATTATTAACTAATCGCAGTAACAATGATTACTTCTGAATTGATGACTTTATCGACATATAATTTAATACATTAATCATGACCTACCATAAATAAAAAGCACATATTATATGCAATACACATTTTTTTTTTTTTTTGAAAGAAGGTACTTTCAGGGTTTATTTTTTCCTCACAGTGGTTTGTTTTCTGATTAGAACTGAATGGGGAAATTTACTTTTGTTTTGTTGCAAAATAAACCTCAAATTATACGGCATGCCCGAAAATTCAAATTTCCCGGGTATGCTGGATAATATGGGATAATACGGTAGGAATAAGCTATAAATTTCAGAAATAAGTTTAAAACAATCAAGAATTTATTTTTATATTTTTTTGAAAGTATCGCTTATATTCATGGAGATATACTTTTTTTTAAAGGTTTTCGGCTCATATCACACAGAGTTTTCCCTTAAACGTGTCTATAAGACGGGAATCCAATTCTGGGAAAGCTCGAATTAGTCAAGTTGGGCAATTGGTTAATGGGCATGGAAATTTAACTAAAAACGATAGGGTTTATGCAAATGTTCTTAACTTTTTTCCAGTGTGTTTCACGATAACTGTATCTCAGCAGTTGACACTAGCAAGACATAAGCTATTACACAGCTTGAGGGGGGGAGGGGGGATTTTGCATTTTCCACGAAGGAAGTTTTATTTCATCAGCAAAAAATTAAAGCAGTTAAAGCTCCGGGACCAGATAATATTTATCCAAAAAATTTTAGTTGAATGTATAGAAGAATTAATGGATGTTATTTTAAATATTTTCAATGCTTCTTAAAATTCAGGGACAGTGCCAGAGGACTGGAAGCTGGGTAACATAATGCCATTTCTCAAGAAAGGGTATAAAGGTAGTGCAGAGCATTATAGATCTGTAAGTCTAGCTTCAAAGGTCTGCCCCAAAGCAGAATATTGCTAAATTTGCGACGTACATCGCAGATTTTCTACATATATCTCCATCTCAACATAGAATTTTGCCAAAATTCTGCTGATTTCTTTAAATTAGAAGAAAATAAAATTCTCGCAAATTACGATAATTCAGTCAAAAGCCAAGTCATTTGCAAGAACTGAAGATTTACTTTGAACATAAAGAAATCTGTAGAATTTGTGCAAAATTCTCGCAACAGTTGGAAGATGTTAGTAGAAAATCTGCAGTTTCAGCAGATATTTCATATTCTAAACCTGAAACAGTTCCAATTTCAACCGTTTTTGGTTCCTCTTTCCCCCCCCCCCCCCCCAATCGATCTTGATCCACTGTAATTTCGTCCATAAACGTATGTTTTAGAAACACGTTAACATAGAAACCCTCCATCGCCGAAAATTGCACGTCTTGATTGGGATTTCAATCTTTTTGTATCCTAAAAATATTAAGTTTTGAAGTGTTTTATTATTTGCTACCAGACTCATTCTATTTATTACTTTAGTAATTTATTTATTAACATCACTTTAATTGCTCCTTCATCCCATGTAAAATTAACTAAAAAAAAACATGGTTTGATACCTAAGTTCAGATTTTTATAAAGTTTTGTATCTTTGCTCTTTCTATGCATTTTAGAAAACATATAAAATATTTTTGGAGAATCTTAATTGGTTTAGATTGTACAGAAATGAATATGTAGCAACAATAAAGTTTTAAAAACTTAAAAAAAAAAAAAAAAAAAAAAAAAAAAAAAAGCTCCCCTTCCTGTGTTAAACGATTTTGATTCAGGGCTCCTGATTTGTGGAAAAGGTTACGTTGGTTGCTTGTGTTTATACAATGCTTGAAGTACTTGCAGAACACTTTTGGTCAGATGATTTTAAGTTGCAGAACATTGTCGAGTATTCTGCTTTAGGGGATGGTTTGTAAGATTTTTGAAACTTAGATAAAAATCAAGACTATGAATTTGTTAGAGTTGACTAGTTTACAACATAGTTTTAGGAAAAATAAATCCAGTGCTACTAATTTACTGTATTTCTATGACAAGGCTACCTTGGCTTTAGATAACAAAAAGAAAATGTTATTGATTTGGGTGTCTTAAGACTGTCCCATTTTATGAAAAAAACTTCCTTTACCCAATAGATGGCGCAAAATGTTGCACCCTGGTTGTGACGAAAGCATCATGCTCGTTGTACGTTTTAGCCGCAAACTAGTTTTACAACTGACAGGATTTACGCGACATCCAGAAAAGGGGACAAACCGGAATTTGTGTGGAGGAGATATTGTTCTTCAGAGGAGTCAGTGAGGAATGTCTTTCATTGTTCGAAACACACCCCTCAAGTGCCTTCAGGCATTGACAGCGCGAAGGAATCGGAAAAGCAAACAAAACCGCTGCAGAGAAATGAGATGAGAGCATTTTTGCTTCGATTTGAAGTTTAGATCAGAAATGATTTCGTTATACTAAGGGTTCATCTTTTTAACCGCGGAAACTTCGGTAAATTTATCGCAACATATTTTAGAAATGTCTTCTTTTTGGCTATTAAATCTACTAATAAAAGTTGTCAATCTAATGTAGTTTTTTTTTTTTTAAATATTAATCTTTAGAAGCTTTGTTTCCTTCATGCTGCATTTATAGAAATTGCTAAATAGTAATAGAAAAGACTGGAAAGTTTGTTAAATCAGACTTGGACAGTTTAAAAGAAAATTGTGCTTGAAAGGTCACATTTTTTTAATCTTTACGAGGAATTTTACCTTTTGTTCATGACAAAGGTCCACAAAAATTACCATGGAATTACAGAGAAAACTTGGTGGTACGAATCTTTTAAAATTTTGAAGAAGAAAACATAGTTTTTTACGGCATTTAACAGGGCCCAGTCGTGCAAAGAGGGGGAGGAACAGCCCCGCCCCCCCGAGATCGATCTTAGTTTTCGCCTAACTTGGAAATAGTCGGGGGGCTACGGAGGAAGAAACTGCAAATTGTGATAAAATTATGAAACTCGACATGCTTGTAGACATTGTATAAACAAAAATTTTACAAAGGGGAGGCATTCCAAAATCCCCCCCCCCCTGGCTGCCATTTTTGGTCCAGAACCAAAAACGGCGATTCTTTTTAAATTTTCGTTATTATAATTTTTTTAATCATTGGTTGTGTCATTTCATGGATGTTTATTACATTTTTTATTATTTAAAACTCCAAAAAAATCTAATTTCAGAAATAACTTCACAAAAAATGGTTTTTTAAAAATAAAATCAACATTTTTAAATTATGAGTTCTCTGAAGTGAATTTTTCCCCCATAACAGAATTACAGGTTTCTGAGTTTGAAGATACATTACATTTGTGTTATATCAAAGTAGGATTCCAGTTATCCAAACTCTAATTGCCCGAACTGTCCAATTATCCGGTCATGATGCCCCTCGTTTTAAATGACTGAGCACGCATAATTGAAATTATTTGAGAAGGGTATAATAGAATAAGGACTTGAAGAAAAAAGAGAGAAAAAAATTAATTTTCAGACAACATAATTCTAATAGAAAGAAATTTAAAGTTAATTTTAAATTTCTGTTCATTATTATTATCACTATTGTTGCTGTTTTTAATTCTCCGTCACCCAATTGATCATCAGTAAGTTTTTCTCATTTTATAATTAAAAAAAAACAAAAACATATATATATATATATATATAAACAAATTCAAGTTTTGGAGCACCGTATCAAAGCTGGTGCTTTTAAAATTAAAGTTTATTAGATCATAGATTTCAACTAACTTTAGTATCGTTACTGAAACTTTGAAGGAGTTGATTTTGTGTGTGTGTTATATACAAATATACGTGTACAATATACGAATTTTGTATTAACTTATCCAATTATTTAAGACATTTTTAAACACCCTTTTAACTGTTCCAGACCATTTCTTAACAATATATTACCGTTTCTTGCATAAACAGCTGAATTTTTACCGTATTTTAAAAAAAAACAGCAGTATTCAAACGATGCACAATATCAATTATCAATGGGAGAGAGAGACATGAAAAAAAAAAAAAAACAGTACGGTACATATACAGTATGCAGTAATAATAAAGCACTACACTGTAATAGTACTATACAGTATTGCTGTGCTATCTTCGATCAGTGGCGGATTTACATTCTTTTCAAGGGGGTGGCGGTTGAAAAACGTGGAAGCCATATTTCTCCCCTCAACCCACTATGTAGGGGGAGAGGGAATCAATTGCCCCCTTTTAGCCTGTATTTTAAATTTTAATCACCCCCTATCGCCCCTCACAAACTTATCGCTCCCCTCAAGAGTTAAATCTCCCTTTTGGTGGCTATCACCCCCAGGTTTAGAAACCACTGTTCTAAATCATAGCAAAATGTATCATCATACCAGTATAGTGTAGTCCATGGAAGAAAAAGGTTGGAAGATACATATAGAAATATAAAAATTATTAATGTTCAAAAAAGAGGGGAGGGGCGAGCTTCGGTTTCAAATTAAAAAGTGGGTAATGCTGTCCATCTTCGACTACACTGTCTCAACTTAATTTAAAGCAAATTTGTGGAATGTACTTGATTGAAATTAATAGCGAAAGCTAGTAATTCCTTTAATTCTATATTATTTGTTTTCGAAGATGACAGTTACGGAGGGGGCGGTCGTCTCCACCACCCCCCTGGTAAATCCGCCACTGCCTTCGAACCATTTTTTAGAGTTTCAAGCGTTCAAGAATTCCTTATCTTGTCACAAATTTTCACTTTTTCTTTCTATCTTCACAAACATAGCATGAAACAGCGTGCTTTGGTGCAGAATATTTCATCACCTTTCATATTTAGAATTTAAAATATTAAAAGAAAATTGTGGAGTTGTTATTTATACACACTAACAAAGCGATGTTTTGACTAGCGCTGGGTGGGAACTAGAGCAGTTAGTGATGCTAAAAGGATGAAAGTATATTCACGAAACTAATATTTAGTAGTAAATAGCGAAGCCGTCATTTTGCGCCACGATTCCTTTCCAAAAGTTTTCGTGTTGTGGGTGAGAAATTTGCGTTAGCTCTAACATTCGTTACTCGAGAAAAACTCGCGTTATAGGCATTTGGCGTAAGTTGAATCGCTTTGGAGCGGTAGCCGGCTGTATATGAGAGATATAAATGTTCAATTTTGATTGGGGAAAATGTAAATTTATCATACATTTCACGACAGTATATTTTTGAGTATTATAGTTTAAAGTTGGTTGTATTCAAAACGTTGATCAGAATAAAACATGCGTCTTGTTTTGCCACAATGACTTGAGCAGAAAACGGACAACCAAGTTAGAAAAGTTATTTATTGGATTTAGTTCAAGCACTTCTCTGCTTCCCAAACGTGATGAAATTTTAACTAAATACTGATTTTTTTTCCTTTTGTTTTAGCAAGATTAGTGAACTCCCCCCCCCCCTTCGATGATGAGTAGTCATTTGATTGTCATCATTTTTATTTGGAGGAGAATGGAATATATACTATGACTACGAGCATTCTTCGGAAGGGCTAGAGAGGTGAAAACCAGGAAAATATGTAACAAAAAGAGAGATCCAATGGGGTATTCCCCCAAAAATATTTTAAAAATCAATAAAACGATCCATCCTTCCTGGATTTCGTTTCAAAGTTTATTTCAGGTCCGTCATTTGGGAAATCAGGGTGAGGAGGGGCCATTGGAACCCCCTGGATTTTAGAAATATTTTTAAAAAAAGTAGTCTTTTTGTTCGTATTTTTTGTTTGTTCCTTTAAATATTAGGCAAATGTTTGGATAGGTAGCCTCTCCCCCGGAATTTTTCCGGAATTGAAGTTACCAAAACGTATTTTAATCAAGTTTTAGTGATTGGGGGGGGGGGGGGGAGAAATGATTGGGGGTAATATGAAGGAAACTTTGGAAATTTAAGTTTCAGAAATAGAATAGTAGATTATCTTTGATGGCAAGGCGAAACGATCGGAGACCCTCACCCGGAATTTTTTTTTAAATTTAAATCCTGAAAAGGGATGTTTGTACGGTCTTTAATTATGCAAAAGGAATAGAAGGCACTCCTGTGAAATATTTCCGAAATTGAAAGCTTAAAAATCCATTTCTTTGCTATTTTTAGGGAATGGGATAGGGTTCTAGGAACTTCTCGAAATATTTCCAAAATTAAGTCCTGAAAACGCAATTACATGACATCTTTCAGGATGAGGGTTGGGGTTAAGAGACTGTCTCACAAAAAAATTCGATATTGAAGTTCCAAAAACGAACTTTCAGACAATTTTAGATAATGTTATAGGGAGGTTTTTTTCGACTCTTTCGCGGCAATTTGTAGGGATGCAAGTCCGTAAACCAAAATGTAATAATGCTGAGGGATCATCAGGCTCTTTAAATTCGCCACTACGCTCAAGTATTGATGCTTCTCTAAAATGATTTTTTTCCTCTACATATTTTAGTTTTTAAACTGTTTAATGATATGTTTTTGAATGTGTTCTCTTATAAGAAATTCTTCGCGACTCCCTTGGAAGTCACAACATGCTGGTTGGGAACCGCTGATCTGGAGCATTAGTAATTAACCAAGCTAGTCAATTAATGGTTAAAATATTTTTTTTCTCAATGAAAGTTGTACTGTACACATTCATATCTTTAGCATAAAAATGTTTGTAATTACTTTGGTATAAAGAAAAAAGCTTTAAAACTAGCATTTAACTATGTCATTACTACAGGTAGATCGTGTTTGTTAATTACTGGCGTTGAAGGCATTTTAGATCAATGCATGTAATCGACCAACCTTCAATAACAAACAGCATAAATTGATGTAGTTATTAAATGCATTTTTTTTCCTTCACTGAGAATAAGCATTGATCAGCATATCTCAGTAAATGAACCTGTAAAATTAAATTTAACCTAGAAAAAGGTGATTCAACATTTTATCTGATAACAATTTGCACCAGTAAGAAAAGTGACTTCCTTGAAAACTTCTAGATGTCTCTGTAAGTATATCGTACGTAACCTTCATAATGGTCAAATCAAAACCTTTGTTACAAGTTAGTTCAACTTACTGGCTGATGGTCAGTAACTCGCGGATCACACTATAATACTTCCTGTGCAATTTAAATAAACGCTTATCAATATCATGTTTACTTAATCTGTTACTTTTCCAAGTCTAAAACTTTAAAGTATAAAATTGAGATGAAGATTTACTTAATCCATTTGCACAAATTTGACATTTTTATGCTTGTATTTGCAATTTATTCCCAGAATTTTAAGCTTTGTCTTAAAATTTTGATACATTCAAATATAAAAACCATTAAACGTTACATAATATACGAAGTACCTACTTTCTAAAAAAGTTTCGTGTCTACAAGGTAATGATTTGAGCCTATTACGCGTACGCACACAATATGTAAAAATCTTTACTTTTCAAGTTCAATTTTTTTTTTTTTTGAAAGTTCATATATTATCATACATAATACTTTGCTCTTTGTTATAAAGGGCAAATATATGCACAAAGATGTCACACCTGCGCAAATGGATTGAGCAAGGTTTTTTTAATTAAATAAGAACTATTTTCAGATCATCTTTGTCCTTCGTTAACATTAGAAAATATTAATTACTTCTTGAAAAATAGTTAAAATCGTTGTTGAAATAAAATATCACGAAATTTTAATGATCTCTGTTGCGTCAATTTAGAAAGATATTCATTGCGGATTAGGAAAGATTGTGTGGCGAGCACTCGTAGGCCAACCCTCCAATTCTAGTTCACCCACCTGTTTCTAACAACACGGAAAATACACACGGGGACGTCCTCCCTCCCCCCTTTCTCTTTCCTTGACTACAATCACTGCCGCCTCGAGCCCAAGCTACAAGCACTGACATCCGATACCACTGGCCATCACTTCGGGCACACGCAAGGAAAGCCTCTCTTTTTCGCAAAATCTGCAAAACTGACTGATGGCGATATTTGTCCGGCGGGATCTCCACGCGATCACGAACAATTGGTTTTAGAGAAAAAAAAATCTGGACTGATTTATGAAGAATATGAAGGAATGAAACTTGTTACAGAAAGTTTATGGTCCATATGGAATCATTTATTAGCATAAAAATGAGAAAAAAGCCGAGCTATTAATAAAATAGACCTTAATTTCACGTATCCTTACTTATTCGAGTTTTTGACGCCATCTATTGGCACTTTAGGCAACTATAAGATTAGTGGACAGAATCGAGTAAGTTTCAGAACACGTGAGCATTGAAAATTTCTTTAATGATATTTACAAAATATTTCAATTGCAATGCGTCTACATTGTTTCTATGGTTCAGAGAAAAAAATCTCGAATCTCTGTGTTTAGATGATTTTTCATGAATGTGTTTAAGAGAAATATTTCATATTTGACAAAAAGTACTTTTTAATATCATTTTGTAATAAATGTAGGTAACTCAGCAGCAATTTACTTCATGCACGTTGTTTTTTACACATTCATCTGATATAGTAAAAAGTTTCATTGCAATCCGGCGCTTAGATTTTTTTTGTCGCTGTTCCCAAAGAGTCAAGTTTAGCATGTTTTTCTACCGGAACAGCCTTAATAAACCAGGATTTCAAGCTTATCCAACAGTGCAGCATTGCAAGTAACTAAGTCAACAGAATGCTTGGGTTTATCAACAGATCTATATCAAACACATCTCAGAAGGCTATTCTGCCTTTATCAGGGGTGATTGTGAGTTCATCAAAAATACCTGAAAGTTTCAAAGCAAGACCAGGGGGGGAGGGGGGGTAATCTTTGGCTTCTATTACTTAAGTGCATCTTTGCCATAGTATTAAATGGTTCTGAGTCAAAATATTGTGTGTACATTTGATTAAATTTTTAATGGGTTACAAAGTTACTTTTGAACTGGTGTTATACAAGTTATCTTGACATTTGTCCATCTTAAGGGATAAGTGTTCATCTTATGGCTCTTGCAGGTATATTTGATGAGTATTATATAATTTTAAAAAACTGCGGAGGTAGGGAGATAAAAGTATAACAAAAAAATATATAATTCCGGTATTTTCGGACATTAAATTACCGGAAATACGTCTGAAAATACCGGAAATTCGGTAAAATACCGAAACACAATCACCCCTGCTATATATAGAAGTTTAGTAAGACCTCATTTCGAATATGCTGTTCTTAAAATACTTTCTATCGGTTCTTATCTGAAGAAAGATATTTCTGTACTGGAAAGGGTTCAAAAGAGGGCTACTAGACTAGTAAGGAGACTTTAAGATTTATATTATTACCAGACTTAAAATGCTTAATATGTACCTATAGCCTAAAGCAGAGATGGCGAGGGGTCATTTTTTTTAAGCTTTTCAAATTTCAGGCTAACCTGGAAATTAGAAAAACTTACTACTTTAGTGGGATCGTGGGCAATTGGAACTGCTTACCGGAAGAGGTGGCAATGAGCAAGGGGGTGGATAGCTTTAAGAGGGCCATTGATCTTCATTGGGAACTAAAACAGACCAGCCTAGCTGGGCCCAGAGCCTGTTGTTGGTCGTCACATTTGTATTTGTAAATTTTTAACATCTTTTTAAACCAAGAGGAAAAAAAGACTTGGAAGGGAAAACTAAAAAAATGACACCTTGGCTATTGTCCCTTTTTCAAATTTTAAAGACAATGAAATAGCTAATTATCAACTACTACTGTTGGTTTTAAAGACAAACAGAAAAATAGTTTCACTGCTTCAACTGAAGTTTTTGAAGATGTAAAATAGATTTCAATGCTCAAAAAAAAAAAAAAAAAAAAAAACTAATCGGTTTCATTTCGATTTGTTGATAATGCCATACGTGCGAGAAATAAAAACTATTTAATCCGAAAGTTATAATGTATTTGTCTGGTAAATTACAAAGAATATATATACATATATATATAATTAGCTCTTTGTATAGAAAAATTTTCCACGTTAACTTCCGAGAAACTCCCTCCTTGATTAATAGAGTGTAACGAAACAATCTAATTGACAGATTGAGTCATCGCAGGGTTTAATGTCCTACGAACACAGCTAAAGAAGTTCACACTTTTAATGCATATGTCGCTTTGATGAAATATAATTTCCAAAAATAAATAACAATTTGGACAGGAGGGCATTTAAATCTTAAAAAGGGGCTGTGGCTGATATCGGTAGCAGATTAGGCTTAATTCACCTAACAAATAATGTAATACAGAATAAAGGCATTATGCATTTTAAATAGACAAGTCAGAAAGAAATTTATTACTTTTAGGCCAGTTCCTAAAACAATAGCGTCGTATTCCTCATCCATAATGAATTTCCTTACAGTACTTTTCCAAGCACAAGACACGAAACGCTTATTTGACGATCGACGATCACTCCACCGCCCGCGGTAGATGATTGTAAAACCACCGCAACCCAACAGCACCAGCAGACACCTGACCAATGCACACAGGCAGTCAGATCTTGTATTATTCCGCTCAAGTTTCGCAATGCTCTAGTTAATAACAAGTTAAAAAAGCTAATTTTGTATCAGAAGCATAGCATTAACAATTTTAACACTAAATGGAAAACTGCAAAATGTCAATTAGCAAACAAAATTAAATAACAATTTCATTTAAATCTGCCAAAATGTCATTTGTTGAATAATGTTTAAGCAAATTTTATCCACTGATTAAGTTGGAAAAAACCCAACATTTCGCTGCAAAATGTTGATTAAAATGAGGTATGCAGTGAAAATTTGAGTACTTTTTGTAAATTAATGCATTTTACTGACGAACATCTTTTTACTTTTGGAAATAAAGACTTCTTTTGAAAGAAGTGCAGCTTTTTCAGCTCCTGTAGTTTTTTTATTTTGTCTGCGTTTTTGCCGAATTAGGGCTTTTAAAATGACTAGGATCAACTCTAATTCGACGTACTTTTGTTACTACTAGTTGGACACTTTTGTACTTGCATAAATGCGGAAATAAGTATTAATATACTTTTGATTCTGCATTTTGGGACCTCAAATCCTATACAGTCAGTTGTTTAAACAAATCTGCCAAAATTTATTCCTGCCATCCCTCCCCCCCCAAAAAAAGCTCTATCGGTCTTTGCCTGGATTCGGGAACAGACACCGGTGCAACAGCAAGATTTCGGACACGGTAGAGTCCTTATTATGCGTTTTCACACAGGAGGAACCGAGTTTCGTAGCACCATAGTTTTTTCGACCACTTGCGTGGCACCGGTGACCAGTGCGCCAGTGCCTGTTTCCGAATGTAGCTGTTGGGATTTTCTGATTAAATAAAAGAAAAATTAACTCATAATAAATTAATTTTTCTGTCAAAACCTTGCAAAAATGACTTTTCACATAACACGAAGAAATTAAAGAACAAAACTAGTATATTTATACGCAGCAATATGGCAGTACTAGAAAAATGCATAATGAGTTCGTTGCCGTGGGATGGTTGTGTTTTGTCCGGTTATTATTGAAAAATAGATATATCTTTATATTAATATTTTGTGACGGTTGTTTTTTGCAATTATGTTGTTTTTATTGTAACACTATAGCATGATGTGAGACATCTTTTACTGTGTGTAATGACCATCTTATGTGGAAAAAAATGCATTTTAAATTCACATTTTTAAATGACTTATCAAAGGTGTTTTTAAGGTTACTGTTAGTATCAAAAATTAGTGAATGAAATTAAGGTTTGAATATGAGTAATGAAACAGTTGAGATTTTGCGACAAGAGCGCGATCTTCTGAAACAAGAATTAGAAAGGATTAATTGTGAATTTGAGCAGACAACACATGAAAAAAATTTGTCTGCTCAGTACGGACTTGTGTTGCTAGATGAGAAACGAGCTCTACAACAACGTTGTGAAGATTTGGAAGCTTGCTATGATAGCGTGAAAGCGGAATTAGATTTGTTGCGTGAAGTAAAGTTTTTATGAAATAATTCTATTTGATCTTTTTAATTTTCATAAGTGATTGTGTATATATATTTATTTTTTAATCATTCTCCGTGGTTAAATCTTTCATTGTATGGTTTTGAAATAGTTTCTAATTTGATAAAGAAAACTTAATGTTCGTAAAAGTCTAAATCATTGAAAAAATTTCAGGCCTTGGCAAAGTATCAAACAAGTCAAAAGGAAACTGCAACTAGTGGTATTGAACAAGAGGAAAGCTTACTTCTGGAGACAGCTAGTAAGGAGGCATCGTTTACTTCTGCTGTGCAAGAATTAGAAAAAGAACTAAAGCAGGTGAGGTTATTTGTCTTTGATCATATCTTCTTGATTTATTTTCACTAAATTTATATGCAGCAATGTATAGGGGGTAAGGTTTGGTTTTTGACATGACATATCAAAAACTAGTTGAACATTCTTAAGCCTGTTGAAAGCTGACATTATTGTCAAATACAGTGATTGTTGATAATTTTTACTAACACATAAGGTTTCCTGATTCAGCTATAATGTACTCATTAGGGCTGGATGATATCAGAATTTTAAATACTGAGATATATCTCTCCAAATGCCGATATATATATATATATATATATATATATATATATATATATATATATATATATATATATATGGGTCGTTAAATTCAACATTTTACGGCGGGGGAGGGGGCTGCAAAGCATATAAAAAATGCAATGCCTATTACATAAATTAGTATCTGCAGCCAGGGCTGCGCCATCCCTATGTGTTGCGGCGCATGACCGCCAGAATCTAAAAGGCGCCGAGATCCACCTTTCAAAAATGCTCCAAATGGGGGAAATATCTCAAACCAAAGAAATAAAACCGAACTTTTCATTTTATCTAATGGTGAAACTATACTTCTCATTAAAACTAACAATCCATCTCGCTGCCATTCTAAAAAGAAAAATTATTGCCTTGTTGTGTCTAAACAGGCTATTCAAAGGCACTAAATCTTTTGGCTTGAAAATACGTGATAGTAATTAATGCATACATCAGCATTTTTCTTCCTAATGTGGAGCCATGATACTATTTCATTATGTCATAGCACACAAGGTTGAGCATATGAGGCTCAAAAAAATAGTATTTCTCCATTTTGGTTCTCGTGGTGAATATGTTGTATTCCCAGTGGCAGAAACGCCGCGACACGGCGACGATGTCGCGGACAACGGAACCCTATCGCGGACAGTTCTGTTCGCGCTAAAAAAAAAAAAAAAATAAAAATTGTCCGCAAAAAAAAAAAAAAAAAAGCTGTCCGCACCTGTCGGACATAATGAACTGCTGACGCAGGAGAGAATGATCACACACCTGATTATTCTTGTTTGCCTGCCTGCGGCACTTATAAACCAAAACAAAACAATCTTTTTCAAATTGTTTACTGAAAAAGTAAATCTAAAATCAAAATAACGCATATTTCTGTGTACAAAAAAATAAAGTCGGCATATTTGTATGATGCAAGCGATACTTAACTAACGTAGTGAATAATTTTGCTCGTTTGTTTTTATCATATCGTTAGCAGTGTTATAAAGTTCTCTAAAAACTCAGTGTAAGAACTTTTTCTTCCCGCTAATAACTTTAAAAAAAAAAAAAAAAATTATCATCGCATTGAAAATGCGATCCGGCCAAATACGGTTACCAGCTTTAAAATTATCGCCATTTAGTGTCTGGTGTTAAACCTTTACACATCCTTTTTTTTTTTCAAGACTCCGAATTTTCGGTGAATATGTCAGTGATATTAATAAAATTCAATATGCACCCCTGTTAAATGGTAATTCTAAAATTATTTTATGTTAATAAACTTTTTTATTTACCTTTTTTATACTTTTATTGCTTCCATTTTGATAAATGCAATCTGATTGCATCCGATATGAGAATTGAAATTTTACTCTTTTTTTTCAACCTAACTTTGCTTCATATGGAGGCAAATAAATGAAAAGTCCATTAAAACACCATTTTAAAACGAAATTCTGTTTTTGTTTGAGTCAAAAACTTAACTGCTGAATAGATGGTTTAATTTTAGTTTTTCTGCAACTGTGTCTATAGATATTAATAGTTTATCATAGGCTTCTAAAATGCAATTCTAAAACAATTTTTAAAAAATTCTTTTATGAGCCATTTTTATACTTTCAAAAAATGAATTGATTTTTCACAAATAAAATGGACCCTGTGAAAAATCCTGGACAAAGCCCTGTTCAATAGCCAACACATGTTTGCAAATGTCAGGTGCCCACCAAGGACAGAGGAGTGAGGGGTCGTTAGATTGCACCATTGAAACTTTTAGGAGGTAATTTGAGATAGATTTTAGTCTCAGTTTGGGGGGGGGGGTCTCTTTCTTGGGAGGGGAGTGCTTCAAAGAATTTGGGGAAGTGAACCATCGTCTTTGGGGGGGGGGGGGGTCCTGCCTTATTTCAAAAATAATTATTTAAAAAGACTGGTTTATTTTTTTTATTGAAACCACTCCCGAAATTTTGCAGACAGATTATGAAGTTCTAAAAGCTTGTCGCAGAAAGCTACAAAACTTTCTGCCACTGGGGTTGTATTATAATTTGTGCAATATGTCTTTTAGTGATTTTTAACTATTGTTCCCGATTATTTGACTGCTTCATGTTATCATGCATGAAAAAAATACGGTAAGCCATACGGTATTGTTGACAACAATTTAGGTAAACTTTTTAGTTTCAAAAGTAACGACTTGACCATAATTACTCGATCTCCTCTGCCCTTTCTAAAAGAGCTTTGGACAATGTATTTGTTTCAGATACTAAATACATTGCATTTTAAACGATTCCATACGTTTCTATTTTAATAATTTTACTGAAAGGATTTCAGTTTCAGATTTTAAGATGGAAAATCCTCTATATTTCAATTTAAGTACATTAGGGGGCTCCGCCACCTGCTGGCTGTCGCTCGCCAACCCTCGAAGATTGTTTCGCAATCTTATTTGATTCACGAACATTTAAAGTGCCTGTTAAGAAGAATCAGTTGCAATACGCATTACGATAAGAACAAAATAGTAATCACTCTCCCCTTCCCATAGAAAATATAGTTGTAGTAAAATTTTCATTAAACATAGAAAAATATTAAAATCCTAGTCCAACCCGAAGACAAAAAGAACTTAATAAAAATACATATAACAAAAATTGTTTTTAAAGAAATTGCTTCAAAGAGCACTCCTCTCCGGGGTCAAAACTAGTACTAAATTTCTGAAAATAGTAAAACGGCCATTTTGAATGTTTGAAAAGTAGCTTTCAAATTCGTGATCTCCAGTAATATACAGTGAATTCGCCATAACTCGAATCTAAAGGGGCTAACGAAAAACTTCGACTTATCGGCTGTTTCACGTACCGTTAGTTTCGGTTTTTGACATTTTATTATTAATAACCATCGAATATTTTAATTAATATGCATATGTAACAGACAAAATTACAGAACTTAAAAGTTTTTAAGCAAAATATGCACAGTTTCTCCGTGAAGAGTTTTGAAGACAAAGTTATGTCTGGTCTTGAACTTCTCTAGCCATCCAGCACAGGTGTGGAAATTTTCTATTTTGAGTAATATAGCGAAAATCGTTGCTTTATTATGCAGCAAAGACCCACCGATAGGAATGGCATTGTCTTAATTTTTATACAGCTGGAACCACTTGAATAGAGCTGATTCTATTTCAGGAAAGGTGCACATTTTCATTCGTTTCAAATTCGGATTCATGGATTTGTACTGAGTATTTGGAGACATTCCATATTTCAATGCAATATCTTTCTTTTTGATTGTTGGATTCCTTTCAATGTCATAAATAAAATTTACTTTACTTTCTAAATCCAAGGCTTTTTGCTTTCGCTTAGACATCTTTAATAGTAAAGAAAACTCCCCTCTCTCGGGAACTTATCAATAAATGATAGAACTGAAGAATGAAGGGGAATGCATTTTAATTTAGGCCAGCATTTGAATAAAGGTACAATCAGTTGACTTGATAACTTAACAGCTCAAAAGCAAATTCGTAGTCCAGCAACATGTCAAAGTGTAAACAGTACAGTACACAACAAAAGAAAACAAGCTATACTCATTTCCGCACATGGAACTCCTTTATCGCACATTGGCTCAACAGATGTTCTCCTTGCTGTAGAGGTCTATTGTGCAGGAATTGCAAGTGAAGGTGAATGTATTTTTTTCCCATAGTCACTTGAATTGTATATTTTTTCCTTTCCTTTTTTTTTCGTTCTTTCAAAATAAATTTCAAGTCATCTTTGCAGGGGTAGAAGCAGTCCTATATATCCTATATTTCCTATATTTTCAAAAAAGCATCAAAAGTGTCCTATATTTCCTATATTTTTGAAATTGTCCTATATTTCTTATATTCTTATAGTTTATTATAAAAAATTGTAGAAAATTACCATTTCGCACTTTCTTTCACGACTTGGCAATTCAAGACTGCTTAAAAACAAGATGCTTGTTTATAATTTTTTTTTTTTTTTTGGGGGGGGGGGGTATCTCTGCAAGCACCTGTCTCTAAATTTTGTAGAGTATTTTTTGACAAAATTTTCAATTTGTTTTAAGAGAAAGCTTCAATGATCTATATTTTATGACACGCTCTCCAAACTATTGACAAAGCACTTTGCCAATGAATTTTCACTAACAACAAAATGTGGGAAGATTCAGCCGCTATTAATGTTAAAAAAAGTTCTATTTGAAATATTTAAATGGAGGTAATTATGCAAAAAAATAAAAAAATAAAATAAATTATCCCTGCCTGGATTCAAAAATTGAACTTCTTACTAAAATCAGAATTTTGCATTATTTGAACACCTCAGAAATATGGATAGATCTTTTAAATTGTTTATCTTGTTTGGCGGGAAGCTTTTCAAAGTGAAGTGGTTGCTTGGTGAGCAAAAAGCTTCCCGCCAAACACGATAAACAATTTAAAAGATCTATCCATATTTCTGAGGAGTTGAAGGTGGGAGGAGGTTCTAATTAGGGCTCGACCGATGGCATATTTTGGCCGATGCCGATTGTTTTCCTCCAAATGGCCGATGGCCGATGCCATAGGCCGATGGCAAACAAAAAAAAAAAGAAAAAAGGAAAATCTAACAGAAATAAATTGATAAGATTGTCAGGGATTTAAAGGATCATTAATTCTTTTCACTTTGCTTCCTTGCTCCGAATAAGGAATTGTAATCACAAAAAAACAAAAAAAAAATCAGATTTCGACCTAAATTTCTATTTTACGATTACCCAATTCAAACTTCACAAGTTTTTTCGGCACATGTGTAAATGCATATGTACCTAAGAACATATAAATGACCAAAATATCCATTTTGAACACCTCCTTAGTTAATTATCGCAAATTCTTTTGTGATGTCTTAATGCACGAAAACTTGTGTCACTCAAAAACCTTATGAAACAGTAAGTTGAAAACTCATACGCACGTAGTGTGATCTAAGAGTTCGAGGACAAGTTGTATAAAACCTTACCCTGAATAGTTCACATTACCGAAGTACATATATCTACAAAATTGTCACCTTGAACGACCATGCACTTCTGCCAACGTTCGTATAGCTTTTAGAAGGACTCCTGGAACACATTTGTTGCAACCTTCTGTAAGGCCTCTTGCGCTGCTGCTTTAACTTCATCGTGGGGAAGAAGTCGACTTTCATGTTGAGGATGCACTGTTCGATTGGTCAATACTCTGATATGACAAATAACGTAACGTTTCGTCGGACTTAGCTCCGTGTGACTTTTACCTGTTCTCAGCAAAAAAACATTTGCATGGGCGCGGCTTTCTTCCGTCAGGAGAAGATAAAACTGCATCACAGAAGGTAGCGAAAAAGTGGCTTCCAGGAGTGTTTCTAAAAGTTATATGAACGCTGGCAGAAATACATAGTCCCTCAAGGTGACCTTTTGAAGGTGGATGTGCTTCGGTAATGTGAACTATTCTGGGTAAGGTTTGATAATACAGCTTGTCCCTCGAACTTTTGAATCGTACTACGTACAATCTGTACAGGGTGTAGTTATACTTCTCCTTTTCAGAACTGCTGTATGATGGAAGACAAAAAACAACAGTCAAAAAAAAAAAAAAAGAAAGAAAAAAAAAGAAAAGAAAAACAACGAGACTGTTTGATAACCAATTGATTTGTTTTCTTTTTTAATTGAACATATAACTAAGATTTAAGTATTATTTTAATAATGTATGGATTTAGGTGCACTAAACATAGTTAAAAAAACATTAAATTATGTTGTTTAATTATTCAAAAAAAATTAAGAACAAAACTATGAAACCGTCAACAAATTACGCAATTAAAGTGGAAAGAGTGCACGTAGACATTTTTTAGTCATCAAATTAAACAAAAAAGGTAACAGATAAATTACAATATTGAATCCTAACAGGAATGTTTTTATACTTATTTAAAGTTTATGAACAGAAAAGTTTGCATTTTTCATAAAACCTATAACAGTGACACAAATTTTACGGAAAAAAGAAATAACCACGAAAAGAGCGAGTTTCTTAAAATGCAACCAAAATAAATCAACTCAATATTTACACCAAATTAATCACTGAATACATATACTACTTGATCTGATGTTTGCACACGTAATATTGAACAATTTGATTGTTTAATCTTTTTTGAAGCACTAGAAACAAGTTCAAATTAAATTTTTCAATTTAACAATAATTTTCTGAAATTAAAAAAAAAAAATGCATAATAGAAAATCCTTGAAACTTTTCTACAACATATTATTAAAAATATGATGAAAACAAAAATAACTTATTCATTGATTTTACATAAATACATAAAAATAGTTACTTACAACAGAAAAAAAATAGATCGCTATTAATGATGCAAAAAAGATGGCTCATTACGAAATATAGGTGAAACAAGTATAAGAAATATGCAAAATGACATTTCCTGATCAAAATAAATTATCGTTAAATATTTAAGAAATGCTTGAAACGACGAGGATGGGTTAGGGGGGTCAACCTCTGATTTTGGAGTAATTCACAACATTAAACTTTGGCCCCAACTTCGGCCCCCTTTTTATAGTACAGAACCGCTACCATCAACGCCTCGGAAGAGTTTCTGAACCTACTTCAGCACTTCCGAAGAAAAAATTCAAAAGTCCCTTTGATTTCCGAATTATGTCACCATTCAAAAAC